>NW_024044841.1:0-300000 GCF_015852505.1 Tachyglossus aculeatus | reverse complement strand
CACCTCGAGGGGTCGGGGAGAAAGAAACCACCCCGGGGGTTTTCTACGAAGTTGCTTCTCGGGGAACTTTCTGTGCAGAACCACTGTTCCGGGGAGAAAATGCCTGAACAGAAACTTAGAAAGAAGACAGGGCCCTGGGAAAGGGGCTCACGCCCACCGCCTACCAGCTTGCAGGGGTTAGGGGTGGTGGGGTGGGAGATTGATGGGGGATGGGGGATTTTTGGCAAGGTTCTGAGGTTAAGGTCCCCTGGATTGTGGTTGAAGAACGAACCTCCCCAAGAACCCCACTGATGAACAATGCTTCCCCTCCTGATGCTTTCTCTTCCTCCTCCTCTACTTCCTCTTCCTCCCGAGGATAAACTTTCCATGAAGACACCCATCCCCTGGGCCATCTGCTCCTGGAGCTCTTTCTGAAGTATAACATATATATATGTATATATGTTTATACGTATTTATTACTCTATTTATTTATTTATTTTACTTGTGCATATTTATTCTATTTATTTTATTCTGTTAATATGTTTTGTTTTGTTCTCTGTCTCCCCCTTCTAGACTGTGAGTCTACTGTTGGGTGGGACTGTCTCTATATGTTGCCAAATTGTACTTCCCAAGTGCTTAGTACAGTGCCCTGCACACAGTAAGCACTCAATAAATATGATTGATTGATTGATAACACCCAACCTTGAGGCACTCTCATTTGTAACATTGCCAAGATCCGCCCTTTCCTCTCCATCCAAACCGCTACCCTGCTTGTTCAAGCTCTCATCCTATCCCGTCTGGACTACTGCATCAGCCTTCTCTTTGATCTCCCATCCTCGTGTCTCTCCCCACTTCAATCCATACTTCATGCTGCTGCCCGGATTGTCTTTGTCCAGAAACGCTCTGGGCATGTTACTCCCCTCCTCAAAAGCTCCAGTGGCTACCAATTAATCTGGGCATCAGGCAGAAACTCCTCACCCTCGGCTTCAAAGTTCTCCATCACCGCGCCCCCTCCTACCTCACCTCCCTTCTCTCCTTCTCCAGCCCAGACTGCACCCTCCGCTCCTCTGCCGCTAATCTCTTCACCGTGCCTCGTTCTCGCCTGTCCCGCCGTCAACCCCCGGCCCACGTCATCCCCCTGGCCTGGAATGTCCTCCCTCCACACATCCGCCAAGCTAGCTCTCTTCCTCCATTCTAGGCCCTACTGAGAGCTCATCTCCTCCAGGAGGCCTTCCCAGACTGAGCCCCCTCCTTCCTCTCCCCCTCGTCCCCCTCTCCATCTCCTCGTCTTACCTCCTTCCCTTCCCCACAGCACCTGTATTTATGTATATATGCTTGTACATATTTATTACTCTATTAATTTATTTATTTTACTTGTACATATCTATTCTATTTATTTTATTTTGTCAATATGTTTGGTTTTGTTCTCTGTCTCCCCCTTCTAGACTGTGAGCCCACTGTTGGGTAGGGACCATCTCTATATGTTGCGAACTTGTACTTCCCAAGCGCTTAGTACAGTGCTCTGCACACAGTAAGCGCTCAATAAATACGATTGATTGATTGATTGATGGATTGGGGAAGAATCACACACACACACACACACACACACACACACACACACACACACACACACTTAAAGTCCTATCTCCCCAATCTGGATGAAATCTCCTCTGTTCCTGATCATATGAACGCACTACTGGAATTTTCAATCCAACAGTCCGTAACTTGGACGTGGGAGTCTGAAACCGAAGCAAAGGACACAGTTTCTGCCCTCAAGGGATTACAATCTAATGCTCACAAACTCTGGACTTTTTCCCCCACTCTTGGACGTTTATGCTGCTCCACCACTCTAGGTTACCTGCTTCTTAGGAAACCCTTAGAAAAACTCTCCCTGATGCATTTATTCTATTCTATTTCTACAAATTCTATTCTGACGATTTTGACACCTGTCTACATGTTTTGTTTCGTTGTCTGTCTCCCACTTCTAGACTGTGAGCCCATTGTTCGGTTGGGACCATCTCCGTATGCTGCTGTCTTGTACTTCCCAAGCGCTTAGTACAGTGCTCTGCACACAGTAAGTGCTCAATAAATACAATGTAATGAATGAATGAATGCATTTATTGCTCTCTCCCATGCTCTCCTGTTTAACATCCTGGTCCTCTGCTCATTTTCAGTGAGTTAGGCTTTCCTATACTTGGAGACAGTTATTATTACATCAGCCCTCAGCTTCCACTTTGCTAAGTGAAACTATCTCACTTTAACCTTTCCTTCAAGATCTGATTTTCCAATCCTTGCATCATTTATGTTCTGCTCCTTAAAATCTCCTCCCCATTTGCCACCTGCCAAGTCCTTTAAAACGGACTAAGTAGATCCATTAAGTGACACGCCCAATGTCTCCTGCTTATTTCCTGGAGGATTTTGGACGGGGTCTCTAGATCTTCTGACTATTAGTCAAAGGCTCACACCAACTGAGAGCCTTTGTACCACAGTTTCCTCATCTGTAAAATTGAGATTAAATATCTGTTCTCTTTTCCCCTCAGTTTGTCAACACCCTTTGGGACAGTGACTGTCTTCGCTATTATTATCTTGTATCTACCCCAGTGTTTAGTACAATGCTTGGCACCTAGTAAGTGCTTAAAAAATACCATCATCATCGATCATTCAACAGTACTGAGGGCTTACTGGGTGCCGAGCACTGTACTAAGGGAATAGGAAAGCACGGTATTATAAAGTTGGTAAAATGATAATTATGTTATCATTATAGTTTATAATTAATGATTATATCAGAAATTATGATATTATTAGTATTATGTTGGATTTTGTTAACTGATTAAGCCTGATTCACTTATTGGCGACTTGGAGGCCATTGGTTTCCTGAAAAATGTTTCTCCTGTCCCATGGTGTCTTTTCCCCACCCTCAGGATTTCCTTTACTCGGAAGTTTTTTTTTTCTCTCTGCCTTACATTTCTGGTGGAAATTCTATCTTAGGAAAGCAAAGAATTTAAAAGAGAGGGAGAAAATGGTGATAGAGCATTCCCAATCAATTATTCAGTCAACTAGTGGTATTTATTCATTCATTCAATCTTATTGTTTTGAGCACTTACTGTGTGCACAAGACTGTACTAAGCGCTTGGAAAGTACAATTTGGCAACAGAGACAAATCCCTACCCAACAATGGGCTCACAGTCTAGAACACTTTATTGAGCACTTGCTACATGCAGGACACTGTACTAAGCACTTAGGAAAGCACAGTACAATAGAGTTGGTAGACAAAATTCCTGTCCTCAGTGAGATAGTGCATCTTGGTGGCTAACTCGGCGGTTCTGTATTTGCTGCTCCTTATTGATGGCATTCATATCTTTATTAGTTCACTTACCCACCTCTCCTTACTCTTATCATAACCAGTTCTATCTTGGTTTTTCTTCCCTCTTCTACTACTTGTAAACAACTTGCGTTTGCACAACTTTGCTGTTTGACTGTAAGTGATTGGAGTGTCAGAAACACATACTTTAGCATCATGGTACTCTCTCCAGTCCCAGATACGGTGCCAACGGACAGTAGGCTACTCATTAAATTATGACAGACACCATCCCTCTTGACACACCCCTTGTCCACACCATGTTCACCCTGCTTTTCTCATTGCAGAAATGCCTCACCGTGACCTTTAGACTTTACTTTTGCACTAGAGACACTGAGCTTCCATCTATTCTTGCGAGTGTGGATGAAAAGCCTGCTGCATGGTTAACCCTTCTTCACTGTCTGCTCATAAAGACATGTGATGTAGTAAGATGGTTGTTTCATTGAGTGCTTATCTGTTTTTTGAGCCTGCTTTTTAGGATTCTAATCTGGGTGTAGCTTTTGTTCAAGGAGAACAACTTCTTTCCTGGTTGCTGCACCTTTTCATTTCCCCATAAAGGAACTGATTTGGTATCCTGCTATTACCCATACTCCTCACATATCTTAGCATTTATTCATTCAATCATTTTTATGGAGAGTTTACTGTTTGAAAAGCACTGTACTAAGTGCTTGGGAGAGCACAGTATAACAATAAACAGATGCATTCCCTGCCCATAATGAGCTTACTCTATCAGGGGAAGCTATGGGCTTTGGGTTTTTTTTTTTGGTATTTGGTAAGCATTTACTATGTGCCGGGGACTACTAAGCACTAGGGTAGATATAAGCTAATTAATGTGGACACAGTCCGTGTCTTACATGGAGCTCCAGTCTTTATCCTCATTTGATAGAAGAGGAAACTGAGGCCTAGAGAAGTGAAGTTACTTGGCCAAGCTCACAGAGCAGACAAGTAGTGAAGACAGAATTAGAATCCAGGTCCTTCTGACTCCCAGGACTGTGCTTTAGCCCCTGAGCCTTGCTGCTTTCCAGTATTTGTCACAGTACCTCAATGTTTACGAGTGACTGCATACTTTATTGTTGATAATCTTGGTCTCACCATTTGACGTTGAGTCTGTTTTGTAGTTGATGCTGGAAGATTGTTTAGTAAGTCCAATTGGTCTTCTGGGGTACGTCCAGGTCTTACAGCTGTACAGAAAGTCTAACACTCCAACGCTTTATGGACCTTCAGCTTGGTGTCTCTACCGATCTTCTGAAAATCAACTTGGGCTTTTTCAGTGCTTTTTCTCTTAGTATTCCTGCAAAATACAGTGAGCTCTGTCCTTTTCTCCCATCATCTCTCTCCTTCACACTGGAGAGAACTTGGGGATCTTAGAAAGCTGTGTTAGGGGCTGAAGGAGAGGAAGAGGAGAGTGATGTCTGTCTTGTCTGAATGAGTGGGGAGGACCTGCCCCGGTCCCTGGTGTTCCTTGACCCCGAGAGGGGGATGGTTGACTGATGTCAATCTTGGGCCAGACTTGAAATTAAATTGATGATAGTCACAGCTCTTCCAGGGAATTTGTATAAGGAAAATTATTTAACTTTAAAAAAGCAAGTCACTTAACTTCTCTAATCCCTTGTCTGCAAAATGGGGATTCAATACCTGTTTCTTTCTCCTACTTAGATTGTGAGCTCCATGTGAGCCCTTCCCCCTGCTTTCTAGATTGGTAGCTCATGTGGGCAGGGAATGTGTCTATTTATTGTTGTATTGTACTGTCCCATAGTAAGCTCTGAACACAGTAAGTGCTCAATAAATACAGTTGAATGAATGAGTCAATGAAAAACAATAATTGTGGAATTTGGTTGTGTGCCAGGTGCTGTATTAAGCACTGTGGTACATGCATAAAGTGTTGGACACAATCCCTGATCCATGTGGGGCTCACAGTCTCAACCCCCATTTTCCATTTTGCACATGAGGTAACTGAGGCACAGAGAAGTGAAGTGACTTCCCAAGGTCACACAGCAGACAAGTGGTAGAGTTGATATTTGAATCCATTGTCCTCTGACTTCCAGGTACTATGCCATGCTGCTGACCCAATTATCTTGTTTCTACCCTAGTGCTTAGCACAATGCTTGACACATAGTAAGCACTTAACAAATACCACAATTATTATTATCAATAATAATGCTGATAATGATAATAATGATAAAACAGGTCTTTGGGGAAAAATTCAAAACCCCAATACCAGAAAGGTCATGGTAACCTTTTTTTCTTCACCACATGGAAACTCTCTGGGTTTGTGATTCTTCAGCTACTTGGATCCAATTTACTGAAACCCCTGAGAAAAATGTCTCTCCAAGTGTGTGGCCTAGGAGCCAGGGGAGGAAAGGGGGACTCTATTTTATAATTAATAAATCATAATAAATTATAATTTATTATTAATTGGACAATCCCAGGCTTCAGATGATATGGAATAAATTTACTTCCACCTCAAGATAGGTAAAGCAAGGAAAGGCCCTTCTCCTTTCTGTCTTCTAAGTTTGGCCAGAAGCTTCAGGAGCTTGGTTACTTCCCTCAAAATATTCTAAGTGGAGAAAATAAGGAATCTTCCTAGAGGTGAGCTCTCAGAACTTTTGACCTACTTATTGACCACTTTTTTGAGGGCCATTAAAATGTCACTTTTCAGCTGAGATAAAAAAGAATAAATATGTAAAAATAATTAAGCTTGATCCATTTGATTCAGGGATCAGTAAAATGCAATTTATATTTAGGGTCACCATCAGTCTGTCTTTGAACATGCTGTTTCTGTTTTATTTATCTGTGACCTTGGCAGAGTACACTGTAACAGATTTAGTGGACACATTCCCTGCCCACAATGAGTTTGCATGTGCATGTATATCCCATGTATCATTTTGCAACAGTCTGTCTGAGTCTACCCAATCTTATAGTGTTTTTCTGGGGAGATGTCTGATTCATTCCCTTGTTCCCTTGCTCCAAGACCTTTGCTTTCATTGACGTTAGTCTGTCTTTCTGCATGCTGTTTCTGTTTTATTCATCTGTGACCTTGGGAGAGTACACTATAATAGAGTTGGTAGACACGTTCCCTGCCCGCAGTGAGTTTAGAGTCTAGAGGGACATCCCATGTATCATCTGTCTGAGTCTATCCAATCTAATAATGTTTTTCCGGGGAGATGCCTGATTCCTTCCCCTGCTCCCTCATTCCAGGGCCTTTGCCTTCCCTTCCCAGATTCCTGTGATCATGGGCATTGGCTTTCTAGCCAGAAAACTAATCAAAACTTAGAAGCAGTGGATAGAGCAAAGGCCTGGGAGTAAGAAGGTTATGAGTTCTAATCCTGGCTTCACCACTTGTCTTCTGTTTGGCCTTGGATAAATTCCTTCACTTCTCTGTGCCTCAGTTATCTCATCTATCAAATGGGGATTAAGACTGTGAGCCCAAGGTGGGACAGGGACTGTGTCCAACCCTATTTACTTGTATTCACCCCAGCCCTTAGTATAGTGTCTGGCATGTAGTAAGCGCTTAACAAATATCACAGTTATCATTATTACTGTTATTATTATTGTTACTAATAAAATTCCCTGGACATAAAGGCATGCTCCTTGTGGGCAGGGGGCATGTCTGCCAACATTTTTGTATTGTACTCTCCCTAGCGCTTAGTACAGTGCTCTGCACAAAGCAAACACTCAATAAATACCTCCAATTGGTTGATTGATTTGGTGTCACAACCATACCAGACAATGGACAGAAACAGACCAGTTTAAAAAACAGATTGCCTGACAAAGAACTGGATAAGTGGACACCTAAGTGCTGCTATTGTGGGATTTCTTTTTGTTTGGTTTTGTTTATGGCATTTGTTAAGCACTCACTGTGTGCCAGGAATTGTACTAAACTGTGGAGTATATACAAGTTAATCCTGCTAGACACAGTCCAAGTGCCACAAGGGGCTCAAAGTCTTAATCCCCATTTTACAGATAAGATAACCGAGTCATAGAGAAATTGAGAGGTGTCCAAGGTCAGACAGCAGGCAAGTGGTGACCAACAATTCCATGTTTCCGTATCCCCTTCCCTTTTGTGATTTTATCCATACCTGTCAGGTCCTCTGTCACCCTTCCTATTTCCAGAATGAAAAGTCATAATCTCTTCTGCCCACAAGGACTTTCCATAAGAACAGAAGAGAGTGAGAAATTAGAGACACAGAGTGGGCTGAGACAGACAAATTCATGGAGGGAACTTCACAAGAATTGAAATTGAAAAAGCTAAGGGCCTGATGCTCTCTTCCATGCCTCCCTCCCTTCCCTTTCCCTTTGGGGTTTGGCAATTTTGTAAAATCCTTTTGTACCCTTCCCTTCTATTCTCCCTCTTTTCCCTTCCTCTCTGAAGCTGTCAAGGGAATTGCATCAAGCTACCACAGCTGTAACAGGTGCATTTTGCTTGCATATAGAAGCTACAACGATTTCCTCCTTGTGGTGTTTTTGTAGTTTTCAGGGAAATTAATAGAAATTAAAGAACATGAATGTCTCTAGGCAAAGTTAATACTAGCATTTCACTCATTTACATATCTTTTTTAGACTCATGTCTGGCTAGGTAAGATGCAACTGTAAAACTTTAGCTACTTCTTAAAATTCAAGCAGCATTCACCTAAATGTGGTTCAGTGTGTTTCCTGCTGCGACTAGAGGAACTTCTTTTCTTACTCTCTAGCAGAAGAACAGGAAAAAAATTGTTTAAAGACGAATGGAAAATCAAGGTGAAGTAAGCAATTTAAGTAATAATTGTCAGAGGATTTTGTTGCAAATGATATACTCAAGGTGTTATTATCTCTATTACACACTTAGGAAAAAAGTGTTTTCCTAAACACTCAAATTCTACTGCTGCTTTTGAAAATTCTTCCTAATACCTAAAGTGGTAATTAAAAACAAGAATTTCTTCTTTCTTTAAATAACTGAACAGAAATCATACCAAATGATTATTTAATCCCCGGAGAAAAACTCTAGCAGTATCCAGGTCACAGGTATTGAATCCTCATTTTACAGATGAGAAAGCTGAAGCACGGAGAAGTCAAGTTACTTGCTCAATGTCATACAGCAGGCAGGTGGCAGAGCCGGATTAGAGCCTAGGTCCTCTGATGTTACCAGGTCATATTGTTTCAATAAATCAAAGAATATTAATCTATATATTCCATTCAATAAATCAATAACATGGGAATTTGCTCCCACAAGAAATTGTGTAGTTAGAAAATATAAAGTTTCAAGAGAGATTTTGTATTAACCACTGACCACCCCAAATACTTTTAACCCAGTTCCTTTCAGGGTCTGGGAGAATGACACCATCTTAGAATTGATTGGGGGAATTGTCTTTCCTATGACATGTCTCACCTACGTTCAGCCCACTGCCCTGCCCCATGAGACCCCCTGCAGAAACAAGCAATGACTATGGTGATCCAGGGGTGGACCAATACAAAAGAAATGAAAGTCCCACAAGAAAATTTAGACTAATACTCAATTTCCCACCAAAAGAATTGAGTAAAATATTGTAGTATTTTAGTGTGATTTGAGATGATTTGAGATCTCTAGCATACAGTATTTTCATTTCCTGAAAAGGGTCCGTGTGATTTTTAAAAAGGAAATGGAAGGAAATTTAATTCTAGACCTACAAACATACTTATTTCCATTAACTCCTAAATTAACAGCAGCTGTCTTTTTGTTTCTCTAGACAGATTGCATCAGCTACATGACTGAGGGGAATCAAACCAGGACAGCAGAGTTTGTTTTTCTGGGCCTAACAAATCAGCCTCAATGCAAATCATCCTCTTTAAATGCTTTTATTTTATTATCTTGTCACCTTGGTAGGAAACATGGGGATGATCAAACTGATCAGAGTAGATTTCCATCTTCACAGCCTCATGTCCTTTTTCTTCAGCCATCTGGCCTTTGCAGACACCTGTTCCTCCTCAATTGTTGTCCCAAAGATGTTGACTGACTTCTTGAAGGAGAAAAAAGCCATCTCCTTCCTGCAATGTGCAGTCCAGATGTGGTTCTTCGGCCTCTTTATGGCTGCTGAATGTTTCCTGTTCTCTGCCATGGCCTTTGATCAATACGTGGCAAACCGAATCCCACTGCTTTATATTGTGTTCATGTTCCCAGAGGTCTGTGTGTGGCTTGTGATGGCACCTTACGTGCTGGGCTTTCTGAGCATCATGACCCACACAACATCGACCTTTCACTTACCCTTCTGCAGCCCAAATGTCATCAACCACTATTTCTGCAATATCACTCCACTCTTAGCCCTAGCCTGTGCCAACCTCCATGTCAGTAAGTGGCTCCTTTTCATCTTGGCTGCCACCTTAGGACTATGTAGTGGCTTGGCCATCCTGGTATCCTAAGTTTACATCCTCATTGCCATCTCGAGGGTTCACTCTGCCGCCTGGAGACGGAAAGCCTTCTCGACTGTGCCTCCCACCTGACCACTGTCACCATCTTGTATGGAACTCTCTTCTTTATCTACATTCGATGCGGTGTGAGCCTTTCATTGACTGTGAATACAGTGGTGTCTGTCTTCTACACAGCCATCATACCCATGTTGAACCTCCTGATCTATAGCTTGAGAAACAAGGAGGTGAAAGATTCCCTCTGTTGGACTTTTCAAAGGAAGATGGTTCTCTACAGGTAAGTAAGAGAGCTAAGATTGCGCCATTTCTCTCAGAAAGAAATCTTCTGAACACACTCAGCAGCTGAGGTTCTTTCCTAACTGCTGCTTGTAGCAAACCACCACCTCTAATAATAATAATAATAATAATAATAATAATGATAATGATAATAATAATAATGATATTTGATAAATACTCACTTTGTGCCAAGCACTGTTCTAAATGCTGGGGTAGATACAAAGTAATCAGGTTGTCCCACATGGAGCTCACTGTCTTAATCCCCATTTTACAGGTGAGGTAACTGAGGCACAGAGAAGTTAAGTTACTTGCCCAAGGTCACAAAGCAGATGAGTGGGAGAGGCGGGATTAGACCCCACGTCCTCTGACTCCCAAGTCCATGCTCTTTCCACTAATCCTCGTTGCTTCTCTAGACGGTCAGCTTGTTGTGGGCAGGGAATGTGCCTGTTATATGGTTGTGTTGTACTCTCCCAAGAACTTAGTACAAAGCCCTGTACACAGTAAACACTCAGTAAATATGATTGATTGACTGTATACTCGTTGTGAGCAGGGAACATGTTTACCAACTCTGTTGTATTGCACTCTCCCAAGTGTTTAGTAATACAGTGCTCTGCACACATTAAGTGCTTACTAAATACCATTAATTGATTGATTGCAGAGATCTATCAGTAGCAGTGCAGTACAATGACAGTACAGACCTGTATCCTTAGGCTGTGAGCTCTATGTCCAACCTGTTTACCTTGTAATAATAATAAAAATAATAATGGTATTTATTAAGCACTTCCTATGTGCAAACCACTGTTCTAAGCACTGTGGAGGTTACAAGATGATCAGGTTGTCCCACAGGGGGCTCACAGTCTCAATCCCCATTTTACAGATGAGGTAACTGAGGCACAGAGAAGTTAAGTGACTTGCCCAAAGTCACACAGCTGACAATTGGCAGGGCCGGGATTTGAACCCATGACCTCTGACTCCAAAGCCCGGGATCCTTCCACTGAGCCACTCTGCTTGCATCTACCCCTGTCCTTGGTACAGTGCCTGGAACACAGTAAGCACTTAACAAATACCAGAGAAGTCCTAACAGAAACAGGCCTCTTAATACGATAATAATAATAATAATAATGTACTTATTAAGCACTTACTATTTGTCAAGCACTGCTCTAAGCACTGGGGTGGATATAAAATAATCAGGTTGGACACAGTGCACAGAGGACTCGCAGTTCAAGTAGGAAAGAGTGGGGTTTAATCTCCATTTTGTGGATGAGGAAACTGAGGGACAGAGTGACTTGCCCAAGGTCACACAGAATATCAGTAGCAGACTTTGAATTAGAATCCAGGTCCTCTGACTCCCAGGTACATACCCTATCCAATAGGTGATACGCTTCCCACATTCTTCAATCAATTGTATCTACTAAGTTCTTAGTATCTACTAAGTTCTTAGTGTGTGCAGAGTACTGTACTTAATACTTGGGAGAGTAGCAAAATAATTATTACCTGTTAATGTCAGATAAACACAAAGTCACATAAACAAATTACATAAAAAGTCACATAAACAAAAGCTCTGCAAGAGGGAATTGCTAGAAATCACGATAATATTTTCATAGTTTTCATAGAACCTCAAATCACTGAGGCTTGAGGTTCTTTAAAGAATGTGTCCCAGGATATGAAGCTGAAGGACTGGGAGGCAGCTTCAGAGTTAACAGTAAATTCCTGAAGAGAGATGTGGGAATGTCCCAGAGCAAGGAATTCAGACCTGGCAACATAATTAGCAAAGTTTTCTGTTCCATCTCTCAAGAAATCCATCTGGTGCCTGAGGAATCTAGGCTGTAAAGTCCCTCTGTTGGGATTAGGTTGTGGTTGATTAGTGGCAGATGTATAAGAGAATGAAGGTCAACACAGAGAAACGGTAAAATTAAGAACAACCTTCCTATCGTTTGTATGTACATTGTGGTGAGAGTCAGACAGAGAGGGTACCAGAGAACGACTTTGTTGAGTAATATACAACTTCAGATATTTCATAGGTATCTTTGAAGGATAAAACTGAAGTTTGACTGGACTAAATTATTTGATCCAAATTATTAGTTGTTTCTAAGTGGGTTAACTATCATTGAAGAAGCTTCAACTGTTCCAGGGTTTGTGACAGGTTGATCTTTGTGAATATCACTGTTCAAGAATGAGAAGCTATGTGGCCTAATGAATAGAGCACAGGTCTTAGGAGTGAGAATGACCTGGGTTCTAATCTCCGCTCCACCACTCATCTGTTGTGTGATCTTGGACAAGTCTCTTAACTTCTTTGTGCCTCATTTACCTCATTTGTAAAATGGGGATTAATTCTATGAGCCCCATATGGGACATGGATTGTGTCCAACCTGATTTTCTTGTATTCTACCCCAGAGCATAGTACAATGCCTGGCACATAATAAAGGCTTAACAGATACTAAACAAACAAAAGGTGTTCTCAGCTTCATTTTAAATCCCATAAAAGGTGCTTTGGAAAACTTGGAGTCCATCTATTGGACTTGTGGAGAGGAGAAAGGGGGACCATAGTGCAATTATTTGTGTGTCAATCCTTCAAGAGTATTTACTGAGTACTTACTGTGTGTAGAGCATAGTTCTACACTCTTGAGAGGCAGAAGGAGAACACTGAGAAAGACCAGCCTTGGAAATAAGAAGAGAACCATGGGAGAACTGCATCAGTAAAATCAAGGTTAGACCTTGTTTCCACTAAATTGTAAGCTCCATGAGAACGGGGATTGTATCTACCAATTCTATTATATTGTCCTCTCCAAAGAACTTAGGACAGTGTTCTGCACACAGCAAACACTCAATAAATATCACTGATGGATTGATTGATTAAGTTGTTGATGAGGATTAGGATAGAGTAAAACATATGTCCTGAAAGCCTGGGATTGGAGACTGGATTGTTCTGTCAGGGTGACGTGTTGCTAGGTTTCCATTGTGGGCAGGGAATGTGCCAATCAATTCTGTTGTATTATACTCTCTTTAGTGCTTAGTACAGTGTTCTTCACATAGTAAGTGCTCCAAAAGCACCACCCATCCATCGACTGATTTCCAGGATAGGCTTGGAGTTGGGCTTGTGGATGTGTGCCTCTGAATGGATTGCTGTATCTGCTGAGCCCACACCTTGCGATTATCAGCCTTGCACTAATAAAAACATGACCACAGTGGCGCTTAGGACTGAAAAGCTCAATTAGAAATCATGTCGTTTTCCAGTGTGTATATGTTTATAAATACCCAGTGAGTTGGACCAGCAGAAACAGGAATCCGAGTCAATAGGCAGAAAACAAATGGGGAAATATAATAAGCTCGATGCAGATGGTAAGAGTTTGCTGCTTGTAATGGTGCAAATGAATTTGTTATTTACAAGGAGTTATATCTGATTGAGACGGTCACCCATAGCACCTATGGGAGAAATTCTAGTATAAGATAATTTGGGCTTTACAATTGAATTTCTCTAAATATTTTGTAATTCAGAATCCTTGTAATGTTCATTGACATTTGTGAAATCCAGGGCGATACTAAGGTCTATGCGGAACGGTGCTGAACATTATATCCATTTGGAGATGACCGTACTGTCCAGTAAAGAAATACAAGGAACGAATAGAGCATAATCCATATTGGCCACATGATGGCGCCTTGAATCAAAGGAAAGGCGTAGCTGCTTTCTTCAAGCTTCACAGATGAAAAATCCCAAGAAGGAAGAGAACTAGGGGGCATGAAGTTGAGCCTATTTCAAATTCAAATTCTTAGGTAATTACCAATTAACAACTGTAAACAACTGTGCTAGGGGTCTTTCTGTGAATCCCTCGGATTATGCTTTTCTTTGTTTTCCACTCTCTTTTTACTTCTCCCTCTCTTTTTCCTCTTTTTTCCCTCCGTTCTTCCAAAGCACTTAGTACAGTGAGTATATTACACTTAGTTACTTCTACATTCTGTCCCCTCTAGACTGTAAGCTTATTGTGGGCAGGAAATGTGTCTGTTTATTGTTATATTGTACTCTTTAAGTGCTTAATACGGTGCTCTGCACACAGAAAGCATTCAAGGAATATGATTGACTGACTGACTGTTGTAGATCCATTTCTCTATGTTGTACTATAGTGAGGGAATCCACACCCTGCCTAATGCAGTAACACAGGATAAAAATAGACCATGCTGTGAGGAAAATGAGCCTTCTTATCTCCTACTCCCTCTTTCTTCTGTAATCATTATTCACCTCACTCTCAACCCCATCGCATTTAGGTACGTATCTGTAATTTGTTTTAATCTCTATCTCCCTCTCTAGACTGCAAGCTCCTTGTGGGCACGGAATGTCTCTACAAGCTTCGTTAAGTTTACTCTTCCAAGTGCTTAGTACAGTGCTCTGCACACTGAGCACACAATAAATGATTGCCTGATTGATTAATTTATTATTAAAAATGGCATTTGTGTAAGCATGTAGAGCTTTAGTTTCCGGAAAGTTGGCTAGCGGGACAGTATGGCAGCTCTAGAGGTGAAAGCATCTGGACAGTCGTCAATCTGTCATTCAGTCAGTAATATTTATTGAGTGCTTACTGTGTGCAGAGTACTGTACTAAAAGCTTGGGAGAGTACAATATAACAATAAAGAGACATATTCTGTCAATAAATATACAGTAACAACCATCATCATCATCATCAATCGTATTTATTGAGCGCTTACTATGTGCAGAGCACTGTACTAAGAGCTTGGGAAGTACAAATTGGCAACATATAGAGACAGTCCCTACCCAACAGTGGGCTCACAGTTTAAAAGGGGGAGACAGAGAACAAAACCAAACATACTAACAAAATAAAATAAATAAAATAGATAAGTACAAGTAAAATAAATAAATAAATAAATAGAGTAATAAATATGTACAAACATATATACATATATACAGGTGCTGTGGGGAAGGGAAGGAGGTAAGATGGGTGATGGAGAGGGGAACGAGGGGGAGAGGAAGGAAGGGACTCAGTCTGGGAAGGCCTCCTGGAGGAGGTGAGCTCTCAGCAGGGCCTTGAAGGGAGGAAGAGAGCTAGCTTGGCGGATGGGCAGAGGGAGGACATTCCAGGCCCGGGGGATGACGTGGGCCGGGAGTCGATGGTGGGACAGATGAGAACGAGGTACGGTGAGGAGATTAGCGGTGGAGGAGCGGAGGGTGCGGGCTGGGCTGTAGAAGGAGAGAAGGGAGGTGAGGTAGGAGGGGGCGAGGTGATCGAGAGCCTTGAAGCCCAGGGTGAGGAGTTTCTGCCTGATTACCATAGTAATACAGTCATGGTTATGCTGCTCTGATGCTAAGCAGGGCAGGAATAGAAAGCACCCAGAGGTTGGCATTCACTATAATGGCACTCTTTGTGGATTGATAATACCATCATTAAGCCATTGCATTCCATTCACTTGACAGTTCCCTTTCCAAATTCCTGGTTATTCGTCTCCCTCTAGACTGTAAGTTTCTCGTCGGCTGGGAAGATGTCTACCATCTCTGTTGTACTGTATTCTCCCAAGTACTTAGTACCATGTTGTACATATGGTAAACACTTAACAGTGGTCTACACACAGTAAGCGCTCAATAAATATGATTGAATGAATGAATAAATAGAGAAGCAGCATGGCTCAGTGGAAAGAGCCTGGGATTGGGAGTCAGAGGTCTTGAGTTCTAATCCCAGCTTCACCACATGTCTGCTGACCTTTAGCAAGTCACTTAACTTCTCTGAGCATCAGTTATCTCATCTGTAAAATGGGGATTAAGACTGTGAGCCCTACGTGGGACAGCCTGATCACCTTGTATCCCCCCCAGCACTTAGAACACTGTTTCACATATAATAAGCCCTTAACAAATTTCATCATTGTTATTATTATTAATAAATATGAGTGATTAAGTGACTGGTTGATACTTTCTCATCTCCTGACCCTTGGCTAATTTGTTTAATCCGTGGCCACCAATTCCAGAGAGGAATGATTTCCTTTACAACGAATGGGAAAAGCTCGTAGGTATTCGGTAAGTTACTGTTTTACTCCTGCTGAAGGAGACCTTGGCAACTTATCCTAGAAAAAGCTTTCTACTTACCCAATAGTCCCTTCCTAAGAGTAAGAGCTCTATGGTTATTGCAAACAGACCTGAACTGGTACTACAAAGATAGGTTGGATCATGATTAATTATCACACCAAAAGTGTCATTATTTAAAGTCTGTTGGGTCTAATTAGGTTCTTTGTAACTCATTTATGAAGTAGAAGGAAAAGTGGTTTCAAGTTGTGTAATTGCCCATCTCGGGGCATCCAATCAATGTTAATAAAGCCCAGTGGAGCTTGTTAGAGTGGGGATCCATAACAACCACTGGGATTTAGGGACTGTTCTTCGCACTGGGGAAAAGAGGTCAAGTTAAGGACTTTCTCTTGTTAATATTACCAAGGTCTGTCGGTTTAACTTCTTAACTGCTCAGACTCCAAATTCAACAGAATTCTCAGTAAGGTGTGGTAGCCTTTGGAAACTAGTACCTGTGGATATTCCTTTCTAATTTCCGTGCCAATATAGACAGGTATAGACACTCTCAGGAAAAGGACATTTTTTTCTTGTACCCAAAACCACACTGAAAGCAGGAGTTTTATTTCTTGTGCCACTAGTTTGCTTTGTGATATTGAACCTCAATTTTTTCACCTATAAAATGGGAATGATAAAGGAAAAATTCCCCGAGGTTCCAGAATTACCTGTCACCCAACTGTATTCTCATTTGTTCTATTTGCCTTCTGGTCAGGTGGCTTAGAACAAGGAAAGTTATCTCCATTATACAAATGAGGAAACTAATTACTTACTGTAAATTTGGCAATTTATATTCTCCTCTCTCCCCAATAAGATCACAAACTATACGAGATAAAGGGATTGTGTCTTTCTCCTCTGTTGTAAGTCAGATCCTGAATCCAGACTGGAGCCTGATTTTCCTGGCTAAGCAGGGAGTTTCTACCACTTCACATTAGATTAAGTTTTCCAGGAGTCTTGATAAGACCCCCGGCCCATGTCATCCCCCGGGCCTGGAATGCCCTCCCTCTGCCCATCCGCCAAGCTAGCTCTCTTCCTCCCTTCAAGGCCCTGCTGAGAGCTCACCTCCTCCAGGAGGCCTTCCCAGACTGAGTCCCTTCCTTCCTCTCCCCCTTGTTCCCCTCTCCATCACCCATCTTACCTCCTTCCCTTCCCCACAGCACCTGTATATATGTATATATGTTTGTACATATTTTTTTTACTCTATTTATTTATTTATTTATTTTATTTGTACATATCTATTCTATTTTATTTTGTTAGTATGCTTGGTTTTGTTCTCTGTCTCCCCCTTTTAGACTGTGAGCCCACTGTTGGGTAGGGACTGTCTCTATATGTTGCCAATTTGTACTTCCCAAGCGCTTAGTACAGTGCTCTGCACATAGTAAGCGCTCAATAAATACGATTGATGATGATGATGAGTCATTACTTAAAGTGATGGTAAACACCTTGGGAAAAGTTAATGCGCTATAAATATTTGAGAGCTTGTTTCCTCCACTGATCTCATTCATCCTTGGAATGCCCCTGAGAGGAGACTAAGGGAGAGGCTTTATTGTTTGCATCCTTTCTCTGGGGAAAGGAAGCTAGGGAAGACTAAGGGCTTGCACAGAAAGTGGTGCAATGGAGTAGAACTGGTGCGATGATTCAGAATAGTCATTATCAATCAAATGATGGCATTTATTGAGCAGCTGCTGAGTGCAGAGGACTCGAAAAGTAATCAGTTTGGACACACTCCATGTCCCACACGAGATTAACAGCCTTAATCCCCATTTTACATATGAAGTAACTGAGGCACAGGGTAGTTAAGTCACTTGCCCAAGATCACACAGCAGACAAGTGGTGGGGCCAGGATTAGAACCGAGGTGGCTGAGATTAGAACCCAGGTCCTTCTG
This sequence comes from Tachyglossus aculeatus, assembly GCF_015852505.1. Classification (NCBI taxonomy): domain Eukaryota; kingdom Metazoa; phylum Chordata; class Mammalia; order Monotremata; family Tachyglossidae; genus Tachyglossus; species Tachyglossus aculeatus. The sequence continues at coordinate 282,068 of NW_024044841.1, read as the reverse complement.
ACTCCCAGGCTCATGCTCTATCCACCAGGCAATGTTGTTTCTATGACATTTTCTGCCTTCAAAAAGTTTGCAATCTATGGTGGGATACAAGTATACTTGAAGTATGTGCAAATGATAAGAGTAAGAGGAAGAATAAGGATATAAATTTAGAGAAGCAGTGTGACCTAGATGAAAGAGTACAGGCCTGAAAGTAAGAGGATCTAGGTTCTAATCCTGGCTCTGCCATTTGTTTGCTTGGTGACCCTGGGCAAGTCACTTAATTACGCTGTGACTCAATTTATTCATCTGTAAAATGGGGATTCAATTCCTGTTCTCCCTCCTACATGGACTGTGAGCACATTGTGGGGCAGGGACTATGTCTCACCTGATTATCTTGGATTTACCCCAGCTCTTAGTACAGTGCTTTGCATATAGTAAGTGTTTAATGAACAGCACGATTATTATTGTTGGTACTAGTCAAAATATGTCAGGATAAAGTGGCTGAAGAAACTGAATATGGAATTGATTCTACAGATATATTGATATACATGCAGAAGTTGAGAGAAAGTGGTATTGGTGGTTGTTGGATTGCGTTAATTTAGGTTCTAATCCTGGCTCTGCACATGCCTGCTGTGTGACCGCCCTCCACACATCTGCCAAGTTAGCTCTCTTCCTCCCTTCAAAGCCCTACTGAGAGCTCACCTCCTCCAGGTGGTCTTCCCAAACTGAGCCCCTTTTTTCCTCTCTTCCTCCCCATCCCCCACCCTACCTCCTTCCCCTCCCCACAGAACCTGTATATATGTTTGTACAGATTTATTACTCTATTTTACTTGTACATATTCAATATTCCATTCATTTTGTCAATGATGTGCATCTAGCTTTACTTCTATTTATTCTGATGACTTGAGACCGGACCACAAGTTTTGTTTTGTTGTCTGTCTCCCCCTTCTAAACTGTGAGCCCGGTGTTGGGTAGGGACCATCTCTATATGTTGCCAACTTGTACTTCCCAAGTGCTTAGTACAGTGTTCTGCACACAGTAAGTGCTCAATAAATACGATTGAATGAATGAATGAATGATTGACCTTGGGCAAGTCATTTAACTTCTCTAAGCATCAGGTACCCCATCTGTAAACCGGGAATTAAGACTGTGAGCTCCATGCAGAACAGGGACTGTGTCCAACCTGCTTAACTTCTCTGTGACTCTGTCATCTCATCTATAATTTTTTTTTAAGTATCGGTGAAGTTGCCAGATACTGTATTAAGTGCTGGGGTAGATACAAGATGATCAGGTTATACACAGTCCATCTCCCACACTGGACTCACAGTTTTAATCCACGGTTTACAGATGAGGTACCTGAGGAACAGAAATGAAGTGACTTGCTCAAGATCACCAGCAGACAAGTGACAGACCTGGGATGAGAACCCAGGTACTTCTGACTTCCAGGCCTCTGCTCTATCCTCTAGATCATGCTGCTCTGGGGATTAAGATTGTGAGCCCTATGTGGGACAGGCACTATGTCCAGCCTGATTATCTTGTACCCAGGGCTTAGTAAAATGCCTAGCATATAGATAGGATTTAACAAATACTGTGTATATGGCAGGCTTCCGGACCACCTGACAAAAGATACTAGAGTTTCCAGAGTCCATGCCATTTATCTTAACTAAAATCTTAGTGCTCTCCTTAATGACAAAGCTGATTTTCTTATTGGAAAGCAGAAAAACATAGTAAAGCCTAATGAAATTCTCTCATTATTTGTGTTTGTAACTCATGAAGTAACAGACATCACCATATTCATAAAATGAGGGCAGTACTGTTTGAGAGTATGCCTGGGAAGATCTCAAAGACCTTCCCTCAGTGAGAACCTACCACCTGACCCTTGCCCAGTGCTTGCTCTTCTGTAAACTCGGAAATTTATGACTACTAAAATTGGTCTTCAGGGAGGTATTTTTTTTCCTCAAGTGAGATGGCCAACCAGTTTCTGATTGACATGGCTTGCATATGTGTGTGTGTGTGTGTGTGTGTGTGTGTGTGTGTGTGTGTGATTTTTTAATTTATTTTGGGGGTAGGTGGGTGAAACTAGTGACCAGTGAGAGGAGTAACTGAGCAGCTGGTCACAGGGATCACAACCAGATGCTCCCTTGACCAAAGTGACAGCCATCTACAGTTTCCTGAACAAGACTGAACTCTTGTTATGTGCCTGACATAGCAACAGAGTGAAATATCTGACACCATTTCAGACTCTCTCCATCAGGTTAAAATTCTATTACCAATTTTTGTTTTATTCAAATGGTATTTGTTAAGCGCTTACTGTGTACCATGAACTGTTCTGAGCACTGGGTTCGATACAAGATAACCAGGTCAGACACGGTCCATTTCCCAAATGGGGCTCACATTCTTAATCTCCATTTTACATATGAGGTAACAGACACAGAGAAATGAAATGACTAGCCCAAGATCACTCAGCAGAAAAGTCGTGCAGGTGGGATTAGAACCCATGTCCTTCTCACTTCCAGGCCTGTGCTCTATCTACTAGGCTGTGGTGCTTCTCTATCTCAGTTCTTAGATGTCAGTTGAATAAGTTGAGTCCCAGAAATGTCTGCTCCTTCTTTAAACGGTCACTGTGACAATTTCCCAAAACTCTAATAGTTTAATTTCCCAAATACATATATTCCTGAAAGAGTTCGATCAGTTGGTGATTTAACCTGCTCATTTTTTCCTTGATTCATTCCGATGTTGACAGAATGTAAAGAAAAATAAAAGTTCCCATCATGGACAAAATTTTACAACTGAGAACACTGAGGGAAGGATTGTCACCCTTGAAGGAACTGGATATCTACAATTTTTCTACTTTTCAATCTTGCCCAAAGGAGATCCCATACTGTTAGTTCAAGATTTTTCATCCTACTCTGGTACTGGGTGACTAAAATGTCATCCTTACATGGGTCCTTAAGAAACCAGAAAATGAAATGGGCAAAAAGGCAATCACCAAATAATACATTCTAGAAAAATCCCATCTCCCAAGTGGGCAAGGTGATTAGAGTTTCATAGCACTCACAAGTTGATGGGTGCACAATTAAAATTATCATTTATGTGTCTGATTGAAGGATATCCCTAGAACATATGTAAGGACAGGCTAAGTTAAATCTAAGCTGTGCTACACTTTTAATTATCAGATTTTTAATGGCCACCTCTTAGAAGAAATAATTAGTATAAATTATAGACCTGGGACAGTGTCCCTCAGGATCTAAAAAAATTAGCCATTGTAAACGCTCCAAGATGGCTTGGGAATTTCAGTGGGTATTACATCTACCTAGTACCAAAGTCCTGATGCACTGGAGCCTGGAGACTTTTTTTAACTGTAATAATCCAGGCAGATGCATGACTCGGAGAAGAGGAAATATCCATGCTATTTTTGCATTTTTATTGGCATCTTTTATTTTGTATACAGTATTTGAAGAACTTCATTTTAGTTGTTTTGCAGGTTCAGTGGGCTTGCATCTTTATGCAGACCTGGAAAAGGCATGTAAACCATCGGCTTATTTGCATGCATCTAAATTAAGACTCAAACTGTCCAGCTACTTCTTTTCAGTAAAATGGATGTTCCTATGCCTTTGTTGATCATTTTAGGTATGATATATGATTTAGGTGTGAATGGAATTGCTTGGGTATTAACGTGTTCATTTCTAGTGTTTTCCATCCTTTGAAGTGTCCTGGTCCACCAAAGCCCCAGACATTCCTCAGGATTTATATTTCCTTTTGGGCCAGTGGTACATCCCAATAGAGTCAATTAGGGACAAAGGGGTTTGTGATTCAACTTTATCGATGGAATAAGCCACGATATTCAATATTCCAGTACGTCTACATTTATTAGTGAACAGAAACATTAACAGTAAAGGATCATGCTTCTATTAAGCTTTCAACCCAGGGACACTGAGATCTCTGACACCATTAATCCCTCAACCCAGGGAAATTGAGAATTTCCTACCGTGGATGATCAGTCCCAAACCGGTATTCAGTCCAAGGATGGGCTTAAAACCAACACAAGCGTCCCCATTTAAAAAGTCTCCTAATGCTCGGGCTGTCTGGGTCGTCCTGTCGGAGAACAGTGATCAGTCAAGTACAGACTGAGACCAGCGTGGGCATTCCTGCCCCTGCTCTCTCTTCCTCCCTCCAGGATCATGTCTCCTCCTGCCTTCAGGACATCTCCATCTGGATGTCTGCCCACCATCTTCAACCGCTCACTCTCCACTGGTTCCTTCCCCTCTGCCTTCAAACATGCCCATGTCTCTCCCATCCTAAAAAAACCCTCTCTTGACCCCACCTCACCTTCTACTTATCGTCCCATATCCCTCCTACCATTCCTTTCCAAACTCCTTGAACGAGTTGTCTACACGCGCTGCCTAGAATTCCTCAACAACAACTCTCTCCTCGACCCCCTCCAGTCTGGCTTCCGTCCCCTTCATTCCACGGAAACTGCGCTCTCAAAGGTCACCAATGACCTCCTGCTTGCCAAATCCAACGGCTCATACTCTGTCCTAATCTTCCTCGACCTCTCAGCTGCCTTTGACACTGTGGACCACCCCCTTCTCCTCAACACGTTATCTGACCTTGGCTTCACAGACTCCGTCCTCTCCTGGTTCTCCTCTTATCTCTCCGGTCGTTCTTTCTCAGTCTCTTTTGCAGGCTCCTCCTCCCCCTCCCATCCTCTTACTGTGGGGGTTCCCCAAGGTTCAGTGCTTGGTCCCCTTCTGTTCTCAATCTACACTCACTCCCTTGGTGACCCTCATTCGCTCCCACGGCTTCAACTATCATCTCTACGCTGATGACACCCAGATCTACATCTCTGCCCCTGCCCTCTCCCCCTCCCTCCAGGCTCGCATCTCCTCCTGCCTTCAGGACATCTCCATCTGGATGTCCGCCCGCCACCTAAAGCTCAACATGTCGAAGACTGAGCTCCTTGTCTTCCCTCCCAAACCTTGTCCTCTCCCTGACTTTCCCATCTCTGTTGACGGCACTACCATCCTTCCCGTCTCACAAACCCGCAACCTTGGTGTCATCCTCGACTCCGCTCTCTCATTCACCCCTCACATCCAAGCAGTCACCATAACCTGCCGGTCTCAGCTCCGCAACATTGCCAAGATCCGCACTTTCCTCTCCATCCCAACCGCTACCCTGCTAATTCAAGCTCTCATCCTATCCCGTCTGGACTACTGCACTAGCCTTCTCTCTGATCTCCCATCCTCGTGTCTCTCTCCACTTCAATCCATACTTCATGCTGCTGCCCGGATTATCTTTGTCCAGAAACGCTCTGGACATATTACTCCCCTCCTCAAAAACCTCCAATGGCTACCGATCAATCTGCGCATCAGACAGAAACTCCTCACCCTGGGCTTCAAGGCTCTCCATCACCTCGCCCCCTCCTACCTCACCTCCCTTCTCTCCTTCTACAGCCCAGCCCGCACCCTCCGCTCCTCCACCGCTAATCTCCTCACTGTACCTCGCTCTCGCCTGTCCCGCCGTCGACCCCCGGCCCACGTCATCCCCCGGGCCTGGAATGCCCTCCCTCTGCCCATCCGCCAAGATAGCTCTCTTCCTCCCTTCAAGGCCCTGCTGAGAGCTCACCTCCTCCAGGAGGCCTTCCCAGACTGAGCCCCTTCTTTCCTCTCCCCCTCGTCCCCCTCTCCATCCCCCCGTCTTACCTCCTTCCCTTCCCCACAGCACCTGTATATATGTATATATGGTTGTACATATTTATTACTCTATTTATTTATTTATTTATTTATTTTATTTGTACATTTCTATCCTACTTATTTTATTTTGTTGGTATGTTTGGTTCTGTTCTCTGTCTCCCCCTTTTAGACTGTGAGCCCACTGTTGGGTAGGGACTGTCTCTATGTGATGCCAATTTGTACTTCCCAAGCGCTTAGTACAGTGCTCTGCACATAGTAAGCGCTCAATAAATACGATTGATTGATTGATTGATTGACCATCTAAAACTCAAAATGTTCAATTCTGAACTCATTATCTTCCCTCCCAAACCCTGCCCTATCCCTGACTTTCCCATCACTGTAGACGGCACTACCATCCTTCCCTCTCACAAGCCTGCAACCTTGGTGTCATCCTCGACCCCGCTCTCTTGTTCACCCCACACATCCAATCCATCACCAAAACCTGCCGGTCTCACCTCTGCAACATCGCCACGCTATGCCCATTCTTCTCCATCCAAACCGCTACCTTGCTGGTTCAGTCTCTCATCCTATCCCGACTGGATTACTGCATCAGCCTCCTCCCTGATCTTCCATCCTCCTGCCTCACCCCACTTCAGTCCATATTTCATTCTGCTGTTCGGATTATTTTTGTGCAGAAACGCTCTGGGCATGTTACTCCCCTCCTCAAAAATCTCCAGTGGCTGCTTGTCAACCTATGAATCAAGCAAAAAGTCCTCACTCTTGGCTTCAAGGCTCTTCATCACCTCGCCCCCTCCTACCTCACCTCCTTTCTCTTCTTCTACAGCCCAGCCCACACCCTCTGCTCCTCTGCCACTAACCTCCTCACTGTACCTCGTTCTCACCTGTCCTGCTGTCTACCCCTGGCCCACATCCTTCCCCTGGCCTGGAATTCCCTCCCTCCACACATCCGCCAAGCTAGCTCTAGTCACCCCATCAAAGCCCTACTGAGAGCTCACCTCCTCCAGGAGGTCTTCCCTGACTGAGCCCCCCTTTCCCTCTCCTCCTCCCCATCCCCCCACCTCCTTCCACTCCTCACAGTACCTATAAATACACATATACTTGTACAGATTTATTACTCTATTTTACTTGTACATGTTTACTATTCTATTTATTTTGTTAATGATTTGCGTATAACTTTAATTCTATTTCTTCTGACGATTTTGACACCTGTCTACATGGTTTGTTTTGTTGTCTGTCTCCTCCTTCTACACTGTGAACCCGTTGTTGGGCAGGGAGTGTCTCTATATGTTGCTGACTTGTACTTCCCAAGTGCCTAGTATAGTGCTCTGCACACAATAAATGCTCAATAAATGCGATTGAATGAATGAATGAATGAATGAATGAATTCCTGTTTAAAAGGGATAGCCAGGTCTATCTCGGTCATCCTTTCAGATAACAGTGAACATCAGAGCTTGTTGACCATTACATTGATCTTCTTCTGCATAATGGCCCTGATTTACCTGTTACAGTTCCATTGACTCCTGCTCTTTGAAGACATCTCTCCCGGCCATCCAGAATCGGTGTCAACATCTAGGTTTTCACTTGTAGCCTAGTCATCTGGCTCACCTGTGATCACAGAAAGCAATATGATGAAGGACATTAGGTTTAACGCGTTCTTTATAGGTGAAAACTGCACACTTTAGTAAGTTTGATGCTATAATAACCAGGCTCCTGGTCAGATGAAATACAAGTAGGGCTATTCTAGTAGGCTATAACTTGCTTTACCTCAATTCACCGTAAAATAATAATAATAATAATAAGAAGAAGAAGAAGAAGAAGAAGAAGAAGAAGAAGAAGAAGAAGAAGAAGAAGAATTGTGAGATTCACTAAGCACTTATTTTGTGCCAGGCACCTTCCTAAGTGCTGAGACAGATAAAAGACAATCGGGGTGGACACATTCCCTGTCCACATAGAGCTCACATTCTTAATTCCCATTTTACAGATTAGAAAACTGAGGCATAGGGAAGTTAGGTGACTTGCCCAAGGTCACACAGCAGACAAGTGGTGGATCTAGGATTGGAACAAAGGTCCTTATGACACCCAGGCCCATGTTGTCTCCAATGGGCCATGCTGCTTCTCCACTCAAGATCATTTCTCTCCAAATTGAAACCTTGACACAAGCCCCATGACACAGACCAAGATTTTCTCTATTCTCAGTCTCTCAGTGACATCTCTGTCTCTCATGTTATCTACATCTGTGTTCTGGATCCTAAACCCAAGGTTTTGATTGTTTTCTCAATTTCTAATATCTCCAAAATAAATACATTCATTTACATGGCTCAGTATTATGAACTCGAGCAAGTATAAGATGGAGTGCTAAATTAACTTATTTTTATAAATTTTATGGTATTTGTTTAAGTGCTTACAATGTGCCAGGGAGTGAACTAAACACTGGGCTGGATACAATCAGGTTGTATCAAGCTAGTCAAGTTGGTGCACAGTCAATGTCCCACATGGAGATCACAGTTTCAATCCCCATTTTACAGATGAGGTAACTGAGGCAGAGAGAAATTAAGTGATCAGTCCAAGTTCACAAAGCAGACAAGTGGTCGAACCAGGGTTAGAACCCAGATCCTTCTTTCTCCCACGCACATTTTCTATCCACTAGACCACACAGCTTCTCACTTTATTCACCACTGTAACTCCAGAACTGGCCAGATTCTATATCTTCACATTATCCTGGTGCTGAGTACATTATAAGTGGAGAATAACTACCATTAATAAACAAATGATTGTACCAACAGCTAAAGGAATAAATCGAGTCTCATTCATCAATCAACATGTGGATGCCAGATTATTTTTCACAAATGAGATAGTTATTGACTGGTGGTGTGATTTATCATCAATGGGTTAAAAAAGCTAAAACTAATTAAATACACCAGAATTTTTTTTCTGTAAAACTTCAGAGTTCATTATGCTGGAACAGTTAAAAACTTGAACATTTCTGAAATGTGGAAATGTTTAAGGTGACAGTAGTCACCATTTTTTTTGTGAAAAAAGTGGGGTATTTGTTATGCACCTACTATGGTCCAGGCACTGTAATAAGCACTGGGGTAAATATGAGATAATTGGGTTGGACACAGTTCCGGTCCCACATAGGGCTCATGGTCCTTATTTTCATTTTACAGATGAGATAATTGAGTGTACAGAGAAGTGAAGTGACTTGTCACATAGCGGACAAGTGGTGGAGCTGAGATTAGAACCCAGGTCCTTTGACTCCCAGGCCTGTGCTCTTTGCACTAGGCCACAAGGCTTCTCATAATTTCTCAAAACTTCACTTTGAGAACAAGTAGGAAAGACATTTGACGATGTGAACTTCCGAGATATATAAAGTCCTGTCAATTAAAAGACCTCTGAAGAAGGGTAAAATCACATCTAACTCACTATGGTGAAATATGGCCCTTTCAGCATTTGTGGATATTGAGGTGGATTGCTGAAGCAGCATGGTCTAGTAGATAGAACATGTGCCTAGGAGTCAGAAGGACCTAGGCTCTTAAGCCCGACTCTGCCACTTTTTTGCTTTGTGATCTTGGGCAAATCACTTAACTTCTTTGTGCCTCAGTTACCTCACCTGTAAAATGGGGGTTAAGACTGATCCCCGTGAGCGACATGGATTGTGCATAACCTGATTAGCTTGTACCTACCCCATTGGTTAGTACAGTGCCTGGCACATAGGACGAGCTTAACAAATGCCACAGTAATAATAATTAAGAGCATCTTGAGGGTAGTGATTGTTCCTACCAAATCCACTGTATTGTATTCTCCAAATCACCAAATATAGTGCTCTGCCCACAGTAAGTAATCAATAAATATTATTGATTGATTAACCTATTGCTATGCCATCCTACAAAATAGTATTGATCAGAAATGGACTGAATGTGTCACTGGACTAGATCTAGCCTAAACATCTTTTGGGTTATTTCAAGTTATTGGTTGTTTCCATTAGCCCCTCGTGATAGAAATGGATATGTCAGCTGAGGTCAGTAACAAATGGTAAAGAATGAATCATAGGCACAGTCTTTCTCTATTTTCCATGAGTTTAAGGGAAATGATGTCCAGAAACACCAAGTTAGAATATCTGATAATTAACAAGGACACCAGGGAAACTAGAATTATTGGCACAACAGACAGAGTTGCCTTCTGGAATACTAAATGGATCCCTAATCCTGACTCTTTTGGAGATGCTATAAACAAATTGTGAATTACGTAGGTACCAAACTCCATTCCCTAAATGTAAAGGAATGAATGGTTAAGTTGAAAGGGAATGACATTTAATTTGTTCTGTCATGTATATCATTACTAGGGTTCATTCTTTAGTCAAACTTCTTAAATATTCATTTAATGATCTCCTTTTATGTATGCAATTTTTAAATTCTAATGGCATGTCGGTCAAATTCTACAGCCTAAATAAAACAGGCTAAAATAACTATCAAAAGGATGTTCAGAGACTCCTTTTCTCAGAGATTCAAAAATATTACGGATATCTCTCATGTTTGGACATTTCATTTTGATTTGCATTTTCTCTCAATTGAATGTGGAATCCAGACACCAATTCCTTGTTTTATAGGAACAGCATTTGTAAAAGGAGAAATGGGTCATCACCCTAAGAAGTATATAAAACACGAACACAATTCCATCAGGAAACAGTAACACAATCCCATCAAGACTTCCCTTGAGAACCTGTGGGAAATTTTCCATGCCTCCTGGGGATTTTAGTATGGCAGATGTAACTGAGTTCTGTAGTGTGTAGAAAATAGCTTATTTTAGAAATTGGGCAACATTATGATAGGGCCGCATATTTTGGAAATTTAGACTTAAAGTGTTTCAAGCGTTAAAGGTTGTTTCAAGCGTTATTCAAACTTTTCTTTCTCAGCTTCTTTCTAAGGGTGGGAGTCTCTCAAGGCTCAGTTCTGGATTCCCTTCTATTTTCCACCTACACTCACTCCCTTGGAGAACTCATTCACTCCCATGGCTTCAACTATCACCTCTTCCTGGATGATGTCCAAATCTATCTCTCTAGCCCTGACCTTTCCAATTCTCTGTAGTCTCATTTTTCTCCTTGGTTTCAGGATATCTTAACTTGTATGTCCAGCCAACACCCCAAATTTAGCTTGTCCAAAACTGAACTCTTCTTCCCACTTAAACCTTGTCTTCCCCTGAATTTCCTGGCACTGTAGACAGTACCACTCTCCTTTCTGGTTCATTCATTCATTCATTCATTCAATCGTATTTATTGAGCGCTTACTGTGTGCAGAGCACTGTATTAGCACTTGGGAAGTACAAGTTGGCAACATATAAAGAGGCTCACAGTCTAGAAGGGGGAGACACACAAGAAAACAAAACATGTAGACAGGTGTCAAAGTCATCAGAACAAATAGAATTAAAACTATATGCACATCATTAACAAAATAAATAGAATAGTAAATATGTACAAGTAAAATAAAGAGAGTAATAAATCTGTACAAATATATATACAAGTGTTGTGGGGAGGGGAAGGAGGAGAAGAAAAGGGGGGCTCAGTCTGGGAAGGCCTCTTGGAGGAGGTGAGCTCTCAGTAGGGCTTTGAATGGAGGAAGAGAGTTAGCTTGGCAGATGTGTTGAGGGAGGGTATTCCAGGCCAGGGGAATAATGTGGGCCAGGGGTCGACAGCAGGACAGGCGAGAACGAGGTACAGTGAGGAGGTTAGTAGCAGAGAAGCGGAGGTTGCGGGCTGGGCTGTAGAAAGAGAGAAGGGAGGTGAGGTAGGAGGGGGCAAGGTGATGGAGAACCTTGAAGCCGAGAGTGAGGAGTTCTTGCTTGATTCGTAGGTTGACAGGAAGCCACTGGAGTTTTTTGAGGGGGGAGTAACATGCCCAGAGCATTTCTGCACAAAGATGATCCGGGCAGCAGCGTGAAGTGTTGACTGAAGTGGGAAGAACCAGGAGGATGGGAGATCAGAGAGGAGGCTGATGGAGTAATCCAGTCGAGATAGGCTGAGAGATTGAACCAGCAAAGTAGTGGTTAGGATGGAGAGGAAAGGACGAATCTTGGCGATGTTGTGGAGGTAAGACCAGCATATTTTGGTGACGGATTGGATGTGAGGGGTGAACGAGAGACTGGGGTCGAGGGTGACATCAGGGTTGTGGGCTTGTGAGACAGGAAGGTTGGTAGTGCCGTCTACAGTGATGGGAAAGTCAGGGTATGCCTATTTGGAATCAGTTCATCTGTATGTGGCATTACTGTAAACCTTATGGACCTGTTTCTAAAATTTATATTGTACAGTAATGAAGGACAGCTTGAGGTTAAACTGTTATTGTATATGTTTACTCCTTTGTGATTCCATTGTCCCTTAGATTTCCCAGTTCACTGGCAAATATAATCCACCACAGCTTTTGAGATGATCATCATCTTGCTATCCTGTCAGGATTTTATTTTATTTCAGTTGATTCAGTTTCCTGGAAATACTAGCAGTTGCTCTCCAGAGTCATCTCTGAATCAAGGTCGTGCCATGTTACCGCCAAGAGGCCTTCCCCAACTAGCACAATCAATCAATCAATCAATCATTTGCATTTATTGAGCACTTGCTGTGTTCAAAGCACACTGTGTGCAAACCCCTAATTTTTCCATCTAAACCCTCTTTTCTATGTCACCTACACACTTTGGTCTGTTTCCCTTAAGAACGTTGATATTCATCTCTCCTCCAGCCCCACAGTAGTTAGGTACAACCCCATCTGTTATATTTTTTAACGTCTGTCTCCCCCTCTCATCTGTAAGCTCTTTGTTTGGTCACCTCTTCCTGGATGATGTCCAAATCTATAGATTTTGCCTTTTTTGTATTTTATGGCCTATTAATGGCCTTTTTTGTATTTTAGTTGATTAAATTTTAATGAGCAAAATGTTTAATAGGAATCATACAGAAATGAATGAATTTATTCTCCTGGGGCTGGAGGTTCAAGTGGAACTGCGTCCTATCCTTTTTGTAATATTTCTCACCATCTACCTCATCACCATTGTGGGGAATGTCAGCATGATTGTTCTTATTCGAATCATTCCCAGACTGCACAATCCCATGTACTTTTTCCTCAGCCACCTCTCCTTCGTGGATCTATGCTATGCCACCAATATCTCCTCTCAGATGCTGGTGCATTTCTTATCAGAGAAGAAGACCATTTCCTTTATTGATTGTTTCATTCAGTTTACTATTTTCGTCTCTCTGGACATCACCAAATACTATCTACTAAAGGTCATGGCTTATGACTGCTACGTGGCAATTTGAAGCCCTCTGCTGACAGCAGCAAAATATCTAGGGGAGTTTGCATCGGTCTGGTGATGGCTCCATATGTCTATGGTTTCCTTAATGGCTTGATACAGATGGTGCTGATGCTTCATTTGTGATTTTGCGGTTCTAATGAAGTCAATCACTTCTACTGTACAGATCCTCCTCTCTTACTCCTGTCTTGCTCTGACACCTTCGTAAAAGAAACTGCCATGATTGTGGTTGCTGGTTTCAACCTCATCTGCTCTCTCTTGATCATTCTCATCTCCTATGGTTTCATCTTTGCTGCCATCCTGAGGATCCGTTCAGCTGAAAGGAGACTCAAAGCCTTCTCCACCTGTGGCTCCCACCTGACCACTGTCACCATATTTTACGGGACTCTTCTCTGCATGCATCTAACACCTCACACCAAGCAGTCAGTTGAACAGGGGAAAATCATTTCTCTCTTTTATACCTCTGTGTGCCCCATGTTGAACCCTTTCATATACATCATGAGGAATAATGATGTGAAGGATGCAGAGTTCTCAAATTTCAATTGTTGACCAAATAAAATTTCTCTTTCCTTTCCCTCCAACTTCCTCGAATCTGCTATCTGGCAGAGGCATTTGAGTTGAATTGTGTTTCACATGATAACATTTTTTAGTATTCCAAGTCAGTGATGACGATGTTCGTGGTATTTGTTAGGTACTCACTATGTGCCAAGCACTATGGTAGATACAGTTCAATCAGATCAGACTTGGTCCCCCTGCCACTTGTGGATCACAGTTGTAGAGAAAGAAAAAAGGGCATTTAATTCTCATTTTGCAGGTGATAAAACTGAGGCACAGAGAAGCTAAGTGACTTGCCCAAGGTCACACTGCAGACAAATGACAGAGCTGGAATTAGAACTCAAGTCTCCTGATTCCCAGTCCTGTGCTGTACGACTTCCCTCAATACTTCTAGAGGACTTAATGGTACAAGTGAGACGCTTGGGGTGCTGTGCCTTGGCCTCTTTTGGTATCGTTAGTCCATTTGGGTAGCCCCATGCACTTCTGAACCCATAATCCAGCCGGCCAGTCTGCAAGTACTCCCCCATCCTGACCTTGGTATGTACTTATTCTGTTGCTCCTCAAGTGTCCTCCCTGCCATCCTTCTTGGTGTGTATATCGGCTTTCATTAGCAATAATTTCTCCCCAGAGCTGAGTTGGATGCCATGGTTCACCTGGGCAAGCTCCAGTAAAGATGTGCTCCCTGGTGCATCCGAATCAACTGAAGTAACACAGGTCTTCCTCTGCCCATCACCCTGTGGTCCTTCACAATCAAACTCAGACCTTCATTTCATCTCTCTGATTCCTCTGTTTCCCTCTTTTACTCTGTTTTATATTGGTTTTAAATCCTTCAGATCCATTTCTTAGATCTTTTAACCTCCCCCTTTTACATGGAAAAACCTGGATATATCCAACTAGAATGTAGGCTCATTGTGGGCATTGAATGTATCTGTTTATTGTTGTATTGTACTCTCCAAAGAGCACAGTAAGTCCTGAATAAATATGACTATAACCTGACCAAGTTGCTTCTTTCAACAACTTCAAAATATTCCTCAGAGACCTTGGCCCTGAAATTGTTTTTCTGATATTATCATAAACTGTATGGTTAAAAAAGGTATCATGCACTTTCCAGCTCCCACAGTGGATTACTCTCTGGTTAATACCCAGCTGACCAAAGATCTGGTCTTCACAGAGAAGGCTTCAAAGTCAAAGACTTTTGGATCCTCTGCTCTAGAGAAAACACACCTTTCATTTGTTCACTACCTTGCCTCTAGCTGAGTCTTCATTAAATAAATGGTTTCAGACAATTAAAGAAACAATCACTTAAAAAGCTCTAGTGATGACACTGACACTCTAACATGGGCATGCAAATCAAAGTGTAAAAGGGTCAAATTAATTTTAGCAAACAAGCATGATAAATTTGTTTTTAATTTCCTTTGTGTCTATTGTAATTCCAATGGGTGACTTTGACAGAAAAATATGCAGACAGCAATAGTGAGAGACTCTAGGAAGGGTAATGGAATGATGCCTGGTGTTGGCCAACAAAAATACATGAAAGCAAATCTGGATGCATATCCCCAACTCTCCCTCCTTTGCCTGAAAAAGGATATTGGCTGTCCAATGCCTTTATTCTGAATTCTTTATGAGTGATTGATTTTCTAAAATATAGCAATGTAAAACTGGGCAAGATGAGCAAAGTCAAATGTATCATTTCGGCTCACTTTATCACATATCTTCGTAAATTATTCTCTTCTGTCTTTAAGACATTTTGCCATTTTTTATAGTGAGTGTAGCATTTTAATGCCTCTCATGTCTAAGAACCCAAGTTGCTCAATCTAAAATTGATCTGTATGAGAAGACATAACATAATCATTAATGCTAATGACAAATATGATTCCAGTCAAGTCTCATTAAGCATTGAAAAACAACAACGCTTTAAACTGGTGATGGCAGACCAGTTAATTGAAAGACAAAGGAAATACTATCATGTTAAAAGAAAATCCACTTCTATATTCTGTAACCCTCCCAAGTGCTTAGTGCAGTGTTCTTTACATAGTAAGCATTCAATAAATACCATTGATTAACTGATTGCTATTCCACATCAGAGATGCTTCCTGAGGGGGCATTGTAATTTCTGGTAAATGGGTTTGGGTCCCTGCATGGCCCAAGATCAAGTCTGTTTATTTATGCTGTTGTCTGTTTCCCTGCCTCTAGACTGTGAGCTCATTGTGGGCAGGGATCGTCTCTCTTCCTTGCTAGATTGTACTTTCCTAAATGCTTAGTACAGTGCTCTGCACAGAGTAAGCCCTCAATAAATACTATTGAATGAATGAATTCCACCCTTGGAAGCTCTGGGT
This sequence comes from Tachyglossus aculeatus, assembly GCF_015852505.1. Classification (NCBI taxonomy): domain Eukaryota; kingdom Metazoa; phylum Chordata; class Mammalia; order Monotremata; family Tachyglossidae; genus Tachyglossus; species Tachyglossus aculeatus. Next base: position 266,218 of record NW_024044841.1, on the reverse strand, counting down.
GGACATTTGCCTTATCTTCACTTCACTTCACTTCACTTCACTTCACTTCACTTCACTTCACTTCACTTCATTTCACTTCACTTCACTTCACTTCACTTTGCCTTATCTTTTACAATAGTCGCTCTAGAAGGTTGCTTCAGGGACATCCTTCATCCTTGAATTTTCTCACCCTTCAGGATTTCTCTGATACCCAGCTCCATCCCCTGCTCTATTTCCAGCTCCTCCTCCCACCTGTTAGAGGAAGAAAATGGGCTTTTCCCCATCCTGAGTGGGAACAAATTAGAGTCATCCTCACAGCCTCTAAATCATTTTAGAACAAGGCTGTTCAAGGAAACAGTTGACAGCCTGGTCAGGTAGTTGGTCCTAGAAAGGTGATTAACTGCTTGAACAGTTCCTGGGTTATTGTAGTCTTCAATCAATCAATCGACCAATTATATTAATTGAACTCTGACTGGGTGCAGAGTCCTGGCCACTTGGGAGAGTACAATGTAACAGAGCTTGTAGACAAGTTCCCTGCCCACAGTTAGTTTTCATTCTAGAGGGGGAAACAGACATTGATACAAATAAATACATTATGTCTATGTACATAAGTGTTGTGGGGCTGAGGGAGACGTGAATAAAGGGTGCAAATTGAGAAGCAGAGTAATCTAGTGGATATAGCATGGGCTTGGGAGTCAGAAAGATTGGGTTCTAGTCCTGACTCCACTATTTGTCTGCTATATGACCTTGGGCAAATCACATAACTTCTTTGTGCCTCAGTTCCCTCATCTAAAACATGTGGATTGAGGCTTTGAGCCCATGTGGGACATAAACTGTGTGCAACCTGATTAGCTTGTATCTACCCCACTGCTTAATACAGTGTCTGGCATGTAGTGAATGCTTAACCAATACCATGTACAAACTAAATGCAGTCAAAGACTTAAGTAGTTTTTGAGAGGTAGCCTTTTCTATGAATACTGTGACCACTTCCCCTCCCCCTACTTAAACTCTGAATCGATTAGAGTAGGAACTACATCTGTTAATTTATTTTATATTCTGTCTTACCCTGTAGACTCTAACCCGTTGTGGTCAGAGATTGTGCTTACCAGTTTTATTGTATTGTATTTTCCCAAGCATTAATACTGTGTTCTGCTCACATAAGTGCTTAATAAATACTATCTTCATCGTACTTTACCCAGTGCCTAGCACAGTGCTTGATCCATTGTAATAATAATAATAACCATAATAATAATGGACCAGGCACCAGGGTAGATACAAAATAATCAGGTCAGACTCTGTCCCTATCACACACAAGGCTCAGAGTCTAGTGGGATTAATAAATAACTGGGTGATTGATCGATCACTCCATACAAGCTCAAGGAATTTTCCTACCTGGAGAAAAGACTTTATAAGATCTGCCTTGTTCTAAGACCACAGCTCTTAATCTACAGGATCCCTTCATCTCTGAGAGAAAAAAAGTCTTGTCTAATTCAAATATCCAGAGTGTTATAGGAAAAGGATATCACTCTTTTCTTTCTAGTGAAGGACTGCTGCATCTCACAGTAATAGAAAAATAGACAAAAAAAGATAAGGGACATATTTCAAAAAGTAAAAATCCAACAAAATTGTTTCCCTTTGCTTCCAACCTACAGGGACATCAATCAATCATTCAACAATATTTATTGAGTGCTTACAAGGATAGTTAATTACAGATTTCAGAACGGGCTGTTCTAATTCTACATTGTCTCTTCAAGGTTGTTTGCAAAGATACTGAGTGTGGCGAAGGGTACCTTCCCCCAATATTCCGTCACTGGGCTCCAGTTATACAAAAGAACTGCCACATTTTAAATCTATACCACCCACCCTCTTTTCAAACTCTGTGCACTCAAATGCTACTTAAATTCCTAAAAAGAAAATGAAGGACTTGGTGCTGATTCCTCAGAATTTAGGAACATCCTTGTTCCTGTGGACCTGTCTGCATATGAGATCCTGGCTTTCAATTCCATGGGCTGGGAATCTAGTTCATTCTGGATTCTCCCCCTTCAGACCATCCTAGGCTCATGGAGCTCTGCCTATTCCTTCCCAGAGATCCTAGTACAATTCCAGTCTCCTCAAGCCCTTTTGCTTCCCTTTATTCATCCCCACCGTCAGCCCCACAGCAGTTATGGACGTGTCCCTAATTTATTTATTTATATTAATGTCTGTCTTCCCCTCTAAACAGTAAGCTCACTGTGGGCAGGGAATGTGTCTGTTATATTGTAAAAATTTACTCTCCCACGTGCTTAGTACAGTGCTCTGCACACAGTAAATGATTGATAAATATGATTGATTGATTCCCGCTCTTATCTGGTGCTTGTTGTTCCCGAGAAGCAGCGTGGTTCAGTGGAAAGAACATGGGCTTGGGAGTCAGAGTTCATGGGTTTTAATCTCGTCTCCACCACTTGTCAGCTGTGTGACTTTGGACAAGTCACTTAATTTCTCTGTGCCTCAGTGACTTCATCTGTAAAATAAAGATTAAGACTGTGAGCCCCACGTGGGACAACCTGATCATCTTGTATCCCCCAGCGCTTAGAACAGTGCTTTGCACATCGTAAGTGCTTAACAAATACCATTTTATTATTATTATTATTATATAATTGGAGAAGTAACATGGTCTAGTGAATAGAGCACAGACCTGGGAGTTAGAGGATCTGGGTTTTAATCCTGGTTGAGCCACTTCTCTACTATGTGACCTTGGGCAAATCACTTCACTTCTCTTTGCCTCCATTACTTTAACTGTAAATGGGAATTAAGATTGAGCCCCATGTGGGACAAGGACTGTGACCAACCTGATCAACTTGTTTATACCCCAGCGCTTAGTACAGTGCTAGATGCATAGTAAGAGTGTAACAAATATCATTTTAAAAGTATAAAAGTGGACACTAAGCTTTTTTGTCCCTTTTTTGAATGGAAATTGTACTGTTGCCAAATTGTACTTTCCAAGCACTTAGTACAGTGCTCTGCACACAGTAAGAGCTCAATAAATACTATTAAATGAAATAGCCGTTAGCACCTCTTTTCACTCATGAGACAATTTCGCTCATTCAGATTTCACCCTAGAGACTTCTCAAAATGAGCATTGTTAATTTCTTCTCTTTCTTCATTAAGGGGAAACTCCAGGGATCAGTTCAGAAACAGATAGAAGTGCTTCTGTATTATTCTAACTGGGAAGCCATTGTTCTAACAATGGGAATGCCTTCTTTTACAAGAATGTTCTGAAATTCTGAGGAGTTGGCAGTAAGTCCTTCATTTTCAGATTACCTAATTTAGAAATTTAAGTAGCATTTAAATGCATGGAGTTTGAAGAGAGGGTGGGTGGTATAGGTCTAAAATGTGGCAGTGCTTTTCTATAATTAGAATCTGGAATAAAAAAAGATTGCCTGGCTGTAGTTAAAATTGTTTTTCTTTTTTTTATTATTTTTGTCAGTTATCAGCCTGGAATGTGAATCAAGATTTAGAGTATCAGCAATTCCAGAATAACATCTAAAATCTCCTATTAACATTTTAATTCACAAAGGATGCACCCTACCTACAAGGCTAAGTGTTCAGTTTAGAGACAAGAAGTATACATGAATTCCACAAAAGCCCATGATTATTTCATATCAAATTATCTTTAAATATTAGTGAACACATTTCTTATGATATTTGAAGATAATTGTCAACGATAGGTAAAATATATAGTTACAAGAAGGAAATCTTAGCTATATTGACAGCCTAGTTGCATCCTCAGAAAAATTCAAAGGATTCTTGAGTGTTTCCTCTTCCCTGTCTTTTTCTGTCTCTGATTTTTTTAATGATATTTTTTAAGCATTTACTATGCACCAGGTACTGTACTATGCACCAGAGTAGATACAAGATAATCAGATTGGATACAGTCCCTGCCTCACATGGGGCTCAAAGTCTAACTCCCCATTTTACAAATGAGGTAACTGAGGCACAGAGAAGTTAAGTGACCTGCCCAAGGTCATACAGCAGAGAGGTGGCTGAGCCAGGATTAGAATCCAGTTCCTTCTGACTCCCAGACTCGTGCCCAATCCACTAGGGAGCCCTGCTTCTCCTGATTGCCCCTTTTCTTTCCCCCATCATTATATGGTATTTCTTCAAACTCTATTTTGGTTCTCCCTTTTTTATTCTCATATCTTGATTACTTTCCTGTCCTTTTTCTTTCATCATCCTCCATCTTCTTCCATATCTTTCCTCCATTTTTCACCACTCCCTCCATTTTTCTTGTTAGCCCTGACATCCATCAGGCATTCAGAAGACAGCAAATATCTGCCCCCATACTCCCATGCCGGACTACACACACACACACACACACACACACACACACACACACACCCCATTCCCATATGCACAACCCCTCCAATGTCCCCTTCGATGGGTCTTTTGAAGGCAGAGGTGAAATGGAGGCTTGACACTCTTGCATTTTAATTTGAGGTTCTGAAACAAAATTAGCAACATGGGGCATGGCTAACATACTAATAACCAGGCTAATAACCAGGCTAAACCCTCTCTTCAAACTCCGTGCATTTAAATGCTACTTAAATTTCTAAATTAGGTAATCTGAAAATGAAGGATTTACTGCAAACTCCTCAGAATTTCAGAACATTCTTGTAAAAGAAGGCATTCCCATTGTTAGATCAATGGCTTCCCAGTTAGAATAATACAGAAGCACTTCTATCTGTTTCTGAACTGATCCCTGGAGTTTCCCCTTAATGAAGAAAGAGCAGAAATTAACAATGCTCATTTTGAGAAGTCCCTAGGGTGAAATCTGAATGAGTGAAATTGTGACTCATGAGTGAAAAGAGGTGCTAACTGCTATTTCATTTAATAGTATTTATTGAGCTCTTACTGTGTGCAGAGCACTGTACTAAGTGCTTGGAAAGTACAATTTGGCAACAGTACAATTTCCATCCAAAAAAGGGAGAGAAAGCTTCGTGTCCACATTATCTCTCACGAGAAATAGATGTCACATTAAAGGTGGAGGAACCAACCTGGTCAGTTGCACTGCTATCCTTCTCATCCCTCCTAACTTGGAATTTTCATAGTTTTCTAATACCCCCTTCATCAAATTCACTCTCTCCAGAAGCCCCGGATTCTTACCCTGACCTGCTCCTTACCTGCTGTTTCAGACTTTAAAAATCACCACCATCCCCTGCACACTTCGTTGCTGTGGGTCAGAACCTAGACTTATAGTAAATACAGAAAACTTGGAACTGGAAGGTGGGTGTCCTAAGTCATGGAAAATAGAAGTAGAAACAGTGGGTTAGGCAACTGATAGACTGTAGACTCATTTGGAAAATGATAATCTAATCACTTGCTCATGTGCTCCAAAAATCCTTTTTTTAAAACAAGGCTGGGTTTTCACTAGGTAGTTTTGTAATTAGTTGAGTTCCTCAAAGTGCTTAGGAGTTGTCAAAAACATATTCAGTCAGTCAGTCAGGCAGTCAGTCGTACTTACTGAATAATTACTGTGTGTATTAAGTGCTTGAGAGAGTATAATACAACAGTAAACAGATACATTCCCTCCCCGCAGAGAGCTTACTGCAACTCCCTGCAATAGTTTACAATTAAGGGACAAAAGAACATGAGAATTGTCACACTGCATCAGATCAGTGATTGGTCCAGCCTGATATTATGTCTCCAAAAGTGGCAACGAAGCTCATTTGGAGGAATTGTAATAAGATTGTCCTTGCTCAGTGTTAGAGTTATATCTTCTATAGCTCTAAGAACCCAGGCCCTTCCATCTATATATGGACTTAACCTTTCTTGAGTCTTTTCACACCCTTATCTTTCTCTCCAATAATCGATAATGAACTTAACATCTGTGAGAGTATCAAGTGGACAACATTATATTATGCTGCTTTCCTTTTCCTGTTCTTTTACTTTGTTTGCTTGTGCTTGGTAATATGGGATTGAAGCCAGGTGCTACTACCACTACAGAGAATCACGAAATATTTTTTTCAAGTTTTAAGACCTTTAGATGAAGAGAAGTGAGAAGCAAGATGATTTAGTGGATAGTTTGCAAGTCAGAAGGACCTAGGTTCTAATCCCAGCTCGGGCACTTGTTTGCTCTGTGACCTTGGTCAAGTCACATAGGTTTTCTGCATCTCCATTACCTCATTTGTAAAATGGGGATTAAGACTGTGAGCCCTATGTGGTACTTCGACTGTGTCCAGCCTGGTTAGTTTGTATCTACTCCAGCACTTAGTACAATGCCTAGCATAAAGTAAGCATTTGACAAATGTGTTACAAACAAAAAAGAACAAAAAAGGGTCCTTTCTTTTAAGAAAATACAGAGCTTCAAGTTGTGTAATTGCTTGAAGGACATAATGTTAGCCCTCTACCCTGGTCCTGAATTTCTCCCCTCAACGCAATCATGCAATCAGAGAACCTTAGGGTCTGTCTGGCTCCTGCTCAGCTTTATTCGGGTACATTATCTCTTATGAGAAATAGCAGTCCCATTAAAGCAACCCAAGGTATTTCAAGGTATTGGTAGTGGGATCATGAAAGGAATTCAGAACCATTTTTTTCATCTTCATTTTTGATCTATTTCTATTTACTTCAGTGAATGTTGATCCAAGCACTTATATCCTGCCTTGACTACTGCATCAACCTCCTGGCTGACCTCCCTGCTCCTGACTTGTCTCCAGTCCATATGTCACTCTGCTGCCCGGATCACTTTTCTGAAAATAATGTTGAGTCCATATCTCCCCTCTGCTCGAAAATCTCCAAAGGTTGGCCATTTACCTCCACATCAAACAGAAACCCCTTACCATCGGTTTTAGCATACTCCATCAGCTCTCTCTCTCTGCTACCTTATCTTGGTGATCTCCTATTACAACCCAATCTGCACACTTTGCTCCTCCGATGCCAACCCACTCTCTGTACCTCAGTCTTTTCTATCTCACTGCCAATTCCTTACCCACATTCTTCTGGTGCCCTAGATCTTTCACCCACTTCCATATCTGAGAGCCAACTGTCTCTTCACCTTCAAAACACTACTAAAATCAAATCTCCTCCAAGAGTCCTTCCCTGACTAAGCCCTCCATTACCTTTCAAAGGCCTCTATTCTGAATTTTCTAGGCTCCTTAGCCCTTTGATATTCACTCCTCCCCCAGCCCCCCAGCACTTATGTAGTTTATCCCCCTGTAATTTATTTTAATATCTGTCTTCACTTCCAGGCTGTAAACTCCTTTTGGGCAGGGTGGTCGACCTACTCTGTTGTGTTGTACTCACCCAAGTTCTTAGTACAGTGCTCTACACACAATAAGTGCTCAATAAATACCATTTGTTGTTTGAACCCAGTTCCCAGGAAAAATGACCAGTGGAAATTGCACTTCTATGACACACTTTATTCTCTTGGGTCTCACAGATCATCCAGAGCTTGAATGCTTCCTCTTTATGTTATTTTTAATCACCAACTCTTTAACATCTTAGGCAACCTAGATCTGAGTGTGCTAATTCACCTAATTCTAGCCTTCACACACCCATGTATTTCTTCCTCACTAACTTGGCATTTGTAGACCTGTGGTATTCTTCAAACATAACCCCCAAGATGCTCACTAAATTCTTATCAGAGAAGAAGACCATCTCCTTTGCTGGTTGTTTCATCTAATCCTACATTTTCATTGCTCTGGCCCTTACAGAGTTTTATATGCTGACAGCAATGGTGTATGACCACTATATGGCTATCTGCCACCCTCTACATTACAGCATCAAAATGTCCAGGAGAGTCGGCACCTGCCTCACCGCCTTCCCTTATGTATAAGGCTTCTCCAAAGGCCTGTTTCAATCACGACATTCAGATTGTCCTTTTGAGGATCCAATGTCATCAACCATTTTTGCTGTGCCGACCCACCTCTCATAAAGCTGTCTTACTCTGATACTTACTTCAAAGAAAATGCTATTCTCCTCTCCACTGGATTTAACCTCTCCAGCTCCCTCACGATCATCATCCTGTCTTATATCTTCATTCTCATGGCAATCCTCAAGATCCAGCCTTCTGAGGAAAGGAGTAAAACATTTTCCACCTATGGATCCCAGATGATGGGTGTCACTTTATTTTATGGGTCACTCTTCTACATGTATGTGAGAGCTCTGAAGGATCAATCTATGGAACAGTCCAAGAAAATAGTTGTTTTCTATATATTTCTGAGTCTGATGTTGAATCCCTTGACCTACAGTCTGAGGAACAAAGATGTAAAAGTGGCCTCGAGGAAACTGGTAAATGAAAGGGCAATACGTCCATTTGCCAATAAATCATAACCTTTAAATCCTGATTCCTGTCTTTGGTCCCCAGGAGTACATACAGGATGTCACATAGGAGTTTCACACATATAAAAGAAACTGAGTTTCCTGGATGACCTGTCTATAGGACATTTGGAGAAGAATATCTCCATTACACCTGAGACCCACTAAACAATTCCCTCACTTTTCCTCTAGGAATCGGTAAGGGAGACAAATGTTCCAGTGCTTATGTTCCACATAGTCTTTCATTTGAACTTAAAATATAGGTGAGACTTGAAATACAAGTCTCCCAGAGAAATCTGGGAAGCGGCATGACCTATTGTAAACATCACAGGCCTGGGGGGTCAGAGGACCTGGGTTCTAATCTTGACACTGCCACTTGTCTGCTGTGTGACCTTAGGCTAGTCACTTATTTTCTCTGTGTCTTAGTTGCCTTATCTGTAACATGGGGATTAAGGCCCTTTGCCCCGAATGGGATGCGGACTGTGTTCAACCTGATCAGTTTATATACAAACGTATTTATTGAGCACCTACTGTGCAGTATATCTACCCCAGTTCAGTACCTGCCACATACAAAGTGCTTAACAAACACCATAAAAAAAATAAAACAACTGGTTTGTTCAAGCATCATACATATGTAGCTTTCAATAATAACAATGATAGCAATCATAGCATTTTTAAAGCACCTATTAAGTTCCACATAAGCAGCATGGCTCAGTGGAAAGAGCACGGGTTTGGGAGTCAGAGGTCATGGGTTCTAATCCCGGCTCCATCAGTTGTCAGCTGTGTGACTTTGGGCAAGTCAAGTAACTTCTCTGAGCATCAGCTACCTCATCTGTAAAATGGGGATTAAGATTATGAGCTCCTTGTGGGACAACCTGATCACCTTCTATTCCACCAGCACTTAGAACACTGCTTCACACATAGTAAGCATTTAACAAATGCCATCATTATAATAATAATAATAATTATTATTAAGCACTGGGATAGATGCATCAGGACTGCAGACTAGCCATAAATTTGACTTAAAAACAACAGTGACTTTATCTCCAAAGGAAGGGCAAGGTGGAAGTTGACCCATTATATTTTGAATTTGGACCCTAAGCAATGTCATACTGGACCTCTTACCTCCTTCCCTTCCCCACAGCACCTGTATATATGTATGTATGTTTGTACATATTTATTACTCTATTTATTTATTTTACTTGTACATGTCTATTCTATTTATTTTATTTTGTTAATATGTTTGGTTTTGTTCTCTGTCTCCCCCTTGTAGACTGTGAGCCCACTGTTGGGTAGGGACTGTCTCTATATGTTGCCAACTTGTACTTCCCAAGCGCTTAGTACAGTGCTCTGCACACAGTAAGTGTTCAATAAATACGATTGATTGATTGATTGACCACACCAATGGTCTCCCAGCCTTCCATTCTGCCTCTGTCCATGACCCATCACCCAAAGGGGTTTGGTAAACAGGGTGGCTGCCCTTCTTTTTTATTTTAATGGTTTTTTATTAAGCACCTACTATGTGCCAGGCCCTGTTCTAAGCGCTGGGGTAGATAGATACAAGGTAATAAGGTTGGACACAGTTCATGTCCCACATGGGGCTTACTGTCTTAATCCCCATTTTACCAATGAGGCAACTGAGGCACAGAGACGTTAAGTGACTTGCTTAAGGTCACACAGCAGGCAAGCGGCAGAGATGGGATTAGAACCCAGGTCCTTCTGACTTCCAGGCCTGTGCTCTATCCACTAGGCCACACTGCTTTTTGCCATCCATCTTCGTGGTTAGGAATGTTCTTTGAATATCCTCCTTTGAATATCATGGTTCTCTTCCCTGTGAATTTGCTAACAACAGAAAGACTCCTAATAGATGAGTGGGTTGACTTAGATGTTTCAGTATGAACTTTCCCAGTTAATGCATTTAGGAAAACAAATCTAAGATACAGAGCAAAATCCTTAGTGGTGAAATTTCTAGGGCAAAAAAATTCAAAATCGTTCCTAACTGGTTCTATTTTATATTTCTTTAGTCATTATCATTCACTGGCCTCTCTCCAGTTTCTCCCCTTTTAAAATGTTAGGGATCTGATCAAAAAAATATACTGTGGGTATATTATGCCCAAGTTGTGAATGTCAATACACCTACTAATACATCCCCTGATCACACTGGATTCCCCAATAATACTACTGCATTAATGATTCAGAGTTAAATATAGTCATTTATGACCATAAGTATTTTCATGTGATTCTTGTGCCTATCCAAGGACATTTTACTTAAATGCATTACTTTCACAGCTGGAGAGAGAGGCCATTGGTATATGTCCTGTTTCTATGAGGCAGTGCTGAAAGTAGAGGACTAAGAAACACTAGGAGGTGTTGGTTCATAATTATGTGTTTGTATTAAATTAAAGATCAATAGTACAAATCTACTGCATAGTTCATAAAATTAAAGTCTATCAATCAATCTTCAACCAATGGCATTAATTGAGCACTTACTGTGTGCAGAGCACTGCACTAAGTGCTTGGGAGCATACAATACAATAGAATTTTTAGATGCTACCCTGGCCACAAGGATGTGATTCAACATGAAATTTAAAAAACGTTTTTGTAAAGTGGGGAGAACACATGATATCACACTAATTGGCACTCCAATCGCTCATTTCAAGGAAGTTTGATTCAACCAATTAATATATCTCAAGAGAGGTGTTTCAAGAAGTAACATTTTAATGTTATTTTTTTCCCCGGGGTAAATTGAAGAACTCCTTCAAGGATTTGGTGAAATGAATTATAAACAAAGTATAAATCCTCCATTATGGAACATATCTCTGACCTTTGGTGTCCTTGAGAAAACCTTTTCCTTGCCAAGGTAGGTTTGCCAGTATCAAATCCACATAAATGTTTCCATTTCTCTTCTCCATTGTTGCTTTAGGTTGAGTTTCAGTGATCGATAAAGAAGGAATGAGAGGAATGGAAGATGATATGACAAAGGGATGAGTGTGTGAAGTTTTCATCTAGGCACTGTTCTGCCAAACTCTGTTGAAAACATATGGCTGAAGAATAATTGTTGTGTGGCTGTACCCATGTCATGTTCGTGGAAACCATTATTATGATCATCTTCATGTAATCCTGTAATAATGAATAAGAATGCAAATATTCTTTCCAATAATATCCGCTCAAAAAGTGCCTGTCCAAAGAGTTAGAAAGGATGTGCTCAAAAACCTATCCATATGTAGTTCTAAAGCTATAGATTTCTGCAAGACTTGGAACAGGACTTTCATTTTTATTGTCTTGAGATACTTGGAAACAATGCGTTCCTTGCCCAATGTAGTATTTACTGTAGGTGATTAAGACAGAAAAGATCCAATTCTGTTCTCAGTAGGTGGTCAGATGTCCAATTTTATAACCAGACAGTCGGATTTTCAGCTGCTCTGGTATCAGTCTGAAGTGGATACATGAGACCTGAGCCCCAGATGGAACAAGGACTGTGTCTGACCTGATTATCTTGTAGCTACATGTAGCTACATTGATTATCTTGTAGTATTGTCTAGTACAATACTTAGCCCACATTAAGAGCTCTACGAACCTTAAATTTATGACATGTCCTCAATATGAAATGTCTTCTCTTCATGTCCATGAATATGCTTGGTCCACAAAAATTGAATTAGGATTGTATATATACCTATCTGATCATGGTATTGCTCTACTTCATTATACTAACTTAATTTTTTTATAAACCTAATTAACTATAAAAAGCAGTTCTCCCTCTCTAGGAGTTGCAGGTTAAAAATAATCCAGGCAAGAAGAAACATAATATCATTTCTATTTTACTTAAGGGAATGATGGAATTAAAATATACAGACGTTATCACCCAGTCCCTTAAATTGTGAGCCCCACTGGGGCAAGTCTAATCTGATAATCTTGTATCTACCCTAGCACTTAGTACAGTGTGTGACATGTATTAAGTGTTTCATAAATTCCATTGTCATCATCATCACCTCTATAGCTTTTAATAGATTTTGTTTTCTTGACATTTTATTAGCAATATAATAGTCTTGTGAAATAAACAGAGAAGAGAAGCAATTAAGAGAGAAGTCTCATGAAAGTGAGGATAAGAGGAGAAGGATCTGGGTGGAACTGTTTGTGAGAAGGGAGAAGGAAGCTCGAAAAAGATATGAGGAATGACAGGAGGCAGAGGGAGAACAGAAGCCATATAAATGGAGGCCACAAGCAGGAAAGCAGGTAGTAAAGATTAGAAGAGGGACGAGATTGTGGAAACAGATAATATTCTCCTCTGTGTGTGAAAATATAGCACACTACACAATTTCCATTCTTGGCCTGTCAGTTCTTTTCCACCAATCTCCGCTGTTCTTTCCTCAAAAGGTCAGTGGAAGAAAAATAAATCAAGGGGATCGTTGTAGTCCTTACGTAACTCTAGGTCAGTATCTTTGCCCAGCAGATTAAATAGTCATCCTTTAGCATCTTGCTAGTTCTTCGCTCAGCTTCCAGGTGAAGATGTAATTAATGGAACAAACAAAATCCATTGAGAAATTCCACTGTCTCACAGAAGCTGGGACATTCAGACATGGCATGCTTCATCCATTCTTTTTCTTCTCTACTCACTTAGGAAGGAATGTACTTCCCAGAAAATGAGGAGGGAGCTAAGAAAGCAACAGCAACAACAACCTGACTGCTCAGCGTTTGATCAGCCTTTGATAGTTCAGCCTTTGAGAGTTACTTCTCCACTTGAACTATAGGAAGGAGGGAGGTGAAAAAAAGTCATGCTAAATTTGGTGTGGTGATTACCTTAGATTTACTTATTACCAAGCCTCTTCCTGGCATCAGAGCATGCTAATAATAATGATAATAATAATGATGGCTTACTTTGTGCCAAACACTGTTCTAAACGCTGGGGGGATAAAAGGTAATCAGGTTGTCCCACATGGGGCACCCAGTCTTAATCCCCATTTTACAGATGAGGTAACTGAGGCACAGAGAAGTTAACTGACTTGCCCAAAGTCACACAGCTGACAAGTGGCAGGGCCGGGATTAGAACCCATGACCTCTGACTCCCAAGCCCCGGCTGTTTCCACTGAGCTACACTGCTTCTCTAGCTAACACTGATGGAAAGAAGATTGAGAGGGATGACATCTAAGTTTGATCATGAACAGGTTGGATACAGGCTTGGAGAGGAAGATAAAATTAGAGGAAGGAGAATGAAAATAAGGAGAAGAGTATTGGGAAAAGGGTCACTGAGAAGCAGAATAGCTTAGTGTAAAGAACACGGGTCTGGGAGTCAGATGACCTAGTTCTAATCCCAGCTCTGCTACTTGCCTGCTGTGTGACCTTGGACAAATCATTTAACTTTGCTGTGTCTCATTTTCCTCAGCTGCAAAATGGGAATGCAATGCCTGTTCTGCCTTCTACTCAGACTGTGAGCTTTCTGTGGGACAGAAACTGTATCTGATCTGATTATCAGTGCTTGACATGAAGTAAAGACTTAGGAAATATCATAATTATCATTAACATTGAGCTAACTAGTGCCCTGTTAGCCTGAAGAACTAACACAGCCTACAGGGATACTGACCTTTTCTCTGGGAATAGTTTAAGCTTTAAGGGAATCCCTTCACAATTCTAGCGTTGGGAATTCTAGGATTCTACCGGTTCTTTCAAAAATCAGGCATAGCACGGAGAAAATTTCAATATAATGGTGGTAAAGGAAGTAGCAAGCCTTAGTGTCAAAGGCATGGGCCCCAAGCCTCAAAAGCATAGGTCAGGGAGTCAGAGGATCCAGGTTCAAACCCCAGCTCTGCCCCTTGCCAACTGTGTGACCTTGGACAAGTCTCTTAACTACCCTGTGCTTCACTCTCTTCATGTGTAAAAAGGGTAGTCAATACCTATTCTCTGTCCTGTTAGAGAGTGAGTCCCATATGTGACAGGAACTCTATCATGCTGCTTTCCCAGAGCTAAGCACAGTCCTTGGCACAAGGTAAGCACTTAACAGATACTACAATTATTTTTATAATAGTTATCTCAGCCCGAATGGATGAATGAAGTTGGCTTTTCCAGCCTGTAATTTTGCAAGCCATCACCTGTCTTTAAAGATGAAGTGAGACTCCTTGAAGTGCTCTCATTTGAGTGGAAGAGAGAAAGGAGTCAGATAATACTTAGGTTGATAGAATCCTCATCTTTTTTCTCTGTTTTAATTAATCGGAACACATTATGCCAACACCTAAGCAAGTGTCCCATAGAAATGGCATCCTGGTCATGGAATTTATTCTGATGGGGCTAATTGATCGTCCAGAGGTACAGTCTATACTATTTGTGCTCTTTCTATTTATCTACCTCATCATAGCAGTAAAAAACCTTGAGTTGCTTATGCTGATCTGGATAGATTCTTGGATTCACATTCCCATGTACATTTTTGTCCTGAGTTTGTCCTTTCTGGATCTTTGTTATTCCACAAATGTCACCACTCCCAAAATGATGATGGATTTCTTCTCAGAAAAGAAAATCATTTCTTTGGCTTCCTGTTTAGTTCAATGTTATTTCTTCATCGCCATGGTGATTACAGAATGCTACATGCTGGCTGTTATGGCCTATGACAGGTACATGGCCATTTGTACATCTTTTAGACTGTGAGCCCACTGTTGGGTAGGGACTGTCTCTAAATGTTGCCATCTTGTACTTCCCAAGCGCTTAGTACGGTGCTGTGCACACAGTAAGTGCTCAATAAATACGATTGATTGATTGATTGATCTGTAGACCCCTGCTTTACCACAGCAGAATGAAGAGGGCCGTATGTCTACACTTAGTGGTTGCTCCATATATATAAGGATTTCTTAGCGGGCTGATGAAAACCATGTGGATGTATCACTTAATGTTCTGTGACTCCAACACAATCAACCATTTCTATTGCACTGATACCCCTCTCAAAAGACTGGCTTACTCTAATACTTTCATCATGGAAATACCAATGTTTTCTAGTGGCCAGCTTTAAGCTCTCCAACTCACTCCTGATCATCCTCATTTCGTATGTCTTCATTCTGATAGGCGTTTTGAGGATGTGCTCTGCTGAGGAAAGGAGGAAAGGCTTCTCCATCCTGTGGATCACATTTGATAGTGGTGACTGTATTCTATGGAACTCTTTCCTGAATGTATGTAAGACCCCCAACTGATAAATCTGTGGAGCAATCAAAAATAATAGCAGTGTTCTATACCTTTGTGAGTCCCATGCTAAATCCCCTTATCTATAGCCTGTGGAACAACAATGTGAAGGAAGCTTTTTGGAAAATCTTCAGGAAAAACCCACTTTCCAAATAAAACTGAACACTGAATTAATCATTATGATAAAAAAGTAAAATATGTATCGATGAAGCTTAATTCAGCTTAATCATTTGAACTGTAACATATCTATAGAAAATAGGTATTTTATTAACCTCAGGGCAATAATAGAAAATGATCAGTTTCCTGCTAGAGTCTAAAGCAAATGCTACTGATAAGCAGGGAAAATGAACAGATATTTTACACTTTTGTAAAGGAGAAATATTGATATTTGACTGTATTTCCAATTTTCATACACTACTGAGCACTTACTGTTACGCTACGAGCACTGTAATAAGCACTATGGAGAGTACAATAGAGATGGTAGTTACGATCCCTAGCACTTGCCACTGAGTTTTCCACGTCGTGCTCCTTAAATATCAATTAATCAATCAGTAATATTTATTAAATGCTTAACTTTGTACACAACATTACACGAACCACTTTGGAGAGTACACTCTAACAGAGATGGTAGATACATTCCCTTCCCACAATATTACTCATTCAGTCAATCATATTCTTTGAGCACTTATTTTGTGCAGACCACTGTACTAAGCGCTTGGGAAAGTACAAAACAACAATCACATTCCCTGCCCACAACGATCTTACTGTCTAGAGGATAATATTATCCAGAACACTGCCAAAGAGAGTTCTTTATTGAAAGAAATTTCAGTGAAAGATTTCTTCTCTGCTCAGTAACAACTGAGCACAGAGTCAATTTTTTTTCTATTCAGATTACCAAATTATCTGACTCTCCAGACTTTTCTCTTTATGGCATTTCCAGTGAATCCTTTCTTTCTATTTGGTGGGGAACTTTTGTGGGTAAGCCTGTTAGTTGAATCACTTTCTATCTGCATACTCCATGTGTCCTTTCTTTCCTAACTTTTTATTTATGGAACTCTCTTGCTTTTCAAATGCAACTTCCAAGGTGCTGTATTATTTCTGATGAAACAGGAGAATTTTCTTTGCAGGAGTTTTCTTTCAGTGTTACATTTTCATTCCCATTCTTTTTAAAGAATAATATGTTCTCACTGCTCTTCCTTCCCATTATCTGATGAAGACTGGTGATTATTTTGAACTGAAGATTACCTTAAAAAGAAAAGCTTCCTCAAGATTGTTTTGCATAGACTGCAGAACATTATGTGGGTAATTTTAAAGCATGTTGAATTGATTATTTTTGCTGGGCGGTAATGTCTTCCTATATGTTGCCACGTCTTCTGTAGACTCTAAGCTCCTTGTGGGAAAGGAACATGTCTTCCAAATCTGTCATACTGTACTCTGCCAAGAGTTGAGTGCAGTGCTCTGCACACAGTGAGCACTCAATAAATACAATTGATTGACCTGAAGTCCACCTATTTTGCAGTTAGCACCCTGCTATTCCTTCTTTCCTTTCCTTGCTGCTGACCTGCCTCATGAGATCGAAGGCAATGAAGTTATGTAGAATCTTTTGGGGGCAGGTTTGTAAGTGGGAATAGAAATACTTGACATTAAAATAATTAATCTAATTCCAATGATGTGGACTCTGGTTGGTGCTTAATGTCAGGTTTTCCCGAGGCAGATTCCCTGTGGCAGATTTTTTTCCCAAAGAACTCTCTTCATGTACTATCCTTGACTGCATGCAGATTTGGATTTACCTCCAGTCCCACTTCTAACATGCCAGGAGCTTCAGCCCTACATAGGCTTTATGCCGGGGCAAGTGTCCCACTACTCTCCTACTACAACCCAGCTCTCAAACTTCACTCCTCCAATGTCAAACTTCCCACTGTACCTCGATATCTTCTATCTTGTCGCTGACCCCTGGCCCATGTCCTTCCTTTGGACTAGAATCTCTCCCTCTTCAAATCCGACAGACAATTACTCTACCCCTTTCAAAGCCTTATTGAAGGTGCATCTCCTCCAAGAGGACTTCCCTAACTAATCTCTCCTTTCCTCTTCTCCTACACCCTTCCTTGCTTCCTTTACTCATTCCCTCTCCCAGCCTCATAACACTTATGTACATATATGTAATTTATTCATTTATATTGGTCTCTGTCTCCCATCTTGTTGTGGGCAGGGAATGTGTCTGTCCATTGTTATATTGTACTCTCCCGAGTGCTCAGTTCAATGTTCTGTACACAGTAAGCTATAAATAAAATTCAATGAATGAATAAAAGAAGGAGGGAAGATGGGAAGACCTGCCACCCTCCATAGGATTTTCACTCGGGCATATTTTTCTCAGAACAAGTTGCATTTGGTCAGAGGTATGTGTCTGTATCTCCAAGCATGTAGGAGGGCTGAAATTCTTAGGTGTCTTCTAATCCCTCTGGGAAGAGGAGGGAAGAAGGTGGAGAAGCATTCACTCCCTCCTTGTGGAAGCATGCTGGAACACATCTCCTCAGGGGGAAAATAAGTTAAGACCTCCCTGTTTTGAAGGGGTTATTTCATTTCTAAATGGTCCCATGTTAGGATTTGGACATCAGACCTTTCATTTGAAAGGAATTCCTCTCATCTGAAATACTAGTATCTTTCAGGTACTTTTTCCAATACCCCTTAACCTTGAGCCCCACGTGGGCCAGGGACGGGGTTTGGCCTGATTAAACTGTATCTACCCCGGTGTTTAAGACAGTGCTTGGCTTAGTACCGTGGTCTGCACACAGAATGAACTCGCTAAACTTGATTAATGTGGCATGTAGTAAGTGTTTAACAAATGCTACGTGAAAGCAGAGCATGGGAGTCAGAAGACCCAGGTTCTAATCCCTGCTCTTTCATTTTCCTGCTGTGTGACCCTGTGCAAGCCTTTTAATTTCTCTATGCCTCGGCTTCTTCATTTGTAAAATGAAGCTTCAGTGTATGTTCACTCTTCCCCTTAGACTGTAAAATCCATGTAGGACAAGGACTGTGTCAGACCTGTGTATTTTGTATTTACCCCGGGGCTTAGTATAGTGTTTTGCACATAGTAAGCTCTTAGGAAATACCACTACTGTTGTTGTTATTATAAAACAGTCATCAGAACTGGAGAAAGAATATATCTCTAGTCTGGAAGGTCACTATGGACAGAGAATGTGTCAACTAACTCTTGCACTGTACTGTTCCAAATTCTTTGTGCATTATTCTTTACACAGTAATGGCTCAATAAATGCTTGTCTTGTCTTATACTTTCGAGTTGTCTCTGCCCCATAGGGGCATCATGGATACATTTCTCCCAGATCACCCCACCTCCATCTGCAATCGTTCTGGTAGAGTGTCCTTAGAGTTTTCATGGTACAAATATATGGAAGTGGTTTACTATTGTTTCCTTCCATGCAATAATAGTAATGATAATGATGATGGCATTTGTTAAGTGCTTACTATGTGCAAAGCACTGTTCTAATTGATGGAGGGGGATACAAGGTGATAAGGTTGTACAACATGAGGCTCACAATCTTAATCCCCATTTTACAGATGAGATAACTGAGGCACAGAGAAGTTAAGTGACTTGCCCAAGGTCACACAGCTGACAATTGGTGGAGCTGGGATTTGAACCCATGACCTCTGACTCCAAAGCCAGGGCTCTTTCCATCGAGCCACGCTTCTTATCTTGAACCACGCTGCTTCTCCTGACTTTCTCCCATGCTGCTGCTGCCCAGCACAGGTGAGTTTTGAGTTGTAGGGGATTATCTCTCACTCTCTAGCCACTATCCAAGCTAGGAATGGAATGGGTATGTCTCTGCTTGACTCTCCCTTCCATAGTTGAGACTGGAAGAGTACTGGAAACTCTCCAGGTGCGACCAGAGAGAGGTAATAAATGCTATTGGTTGATTAATTGATCCCCATCCATTCAAGTCAAACTTGGTTTTACTTTTCTCAATTTATAGATTATTTTTATGGCATTTTAAAAAGTTCTTACTATGTGTCCAGCACTGTTCTAAGCCCTGGGGTAGATACAGGCTAATCAGGTCAGACACAGTCCCTACGGAAGGAGAACAGTTTTAAATCCCCATTTTACAGTTAAGGTAACTAAGGAACAGAGAAATGAGGTGACTTTCCCAAGGTCATGCAGCAGACAAGTGGTGGAACCGGGATTAGAACCCAAGTCCTCCCACTCCCAGGACAATGCTCTTTGAATTAGGTAATGCTACTTCTCTTCAACCTTAAAGGACAATTTGAGGGCCTGATTCATTCATTCAATCATATTTATTAAGCACTCACTGTGTGAAGAGCACTATACTAAGCGCTTGGGAAGTACTAGTTGGCAATATATAGAGATGGTCCCTACCCAACAATGGGCTCACAGTCTAAAAGGGGGAGACAGACAACAAAACAAAACACGTGGACAGGTCGTCAGAACAGATACAATTAAAGCTAAATACACATCATTAACAAAATACATAGAATAGTAAATATGTACAAGTAAAATAAATAGAGTAATCAATCTGTACAAATATATATACAGGTGCTGTGGGGAGGGGAAGGAGGTAGGCCGGGGAGGGATGGGGAGGAAGAGAGGAAAAAGGGGGCTCAGTCTGGGAAGGTCTCTTGAAGGAGGTGAGCTCTCATCAGGGCTTTGAAGGGTGGAAGAGTGCTAGCATGGCAGATGTGTGGAGGGAGGGCATTCCAGGCTAGGGGGAGAACATGGGCCAGGGGTCGACGGCGGGACAAGCAAGAACGAGGTACAGTGAGGAGGTTAGCAACAGAGGAGTGGAGGATGAGGGCTGGGCTATAGAAGGAGAGAAGGGAGGTACGGTAGGAGGGGTCGAGGTAATAGCCTTGAAGCCAAGAGTGAGGAGTTTTTGCTTGATGCGTAGGCTGACAGGCAGCCACTGGAGATTTTTGAGGAGGGGGGTAACATGCCCAGAACGGTTCTGCACAAAGATCAATCAATCAATCGTATTTATTGAGCGCTTACTGTGTGCGGAGCACTGTACTAAGCGCTTGGGAAGTACAAGTTAGCAACATATAGAGACAGTCCCTACCCAACAGTGGGCTCACAGTCTAAAAGATCCGGGAAGGAACATGAAGTATAGACTGAAGTAGGGAGAGACAGGAGGATGGGATATCAGAGAGGAGGCTGATGCAGTAATCCAGTAGGGATAATATGAGAGACTGAACCAGCAAGGTAGCAGTTTGGATGGAGAAGAAAGAGCGGATCTTGGTGATGTTGCAGAGGTGAGACCGGCAGGTTTTGATGGCGGATTGGATGGGAGGGGTGAACGAGAGAGCAGAGTTGAGGATGACACCAAGTTTGCGAGCTTGTGAGACAGGAAGGATGGCTGTGCCATCTATAGTGTTGGGAAAGTCAGGGAGAGGGCAGGGTTTGGGAGGGAAGATAAGGAGTTCAGTCTTGGATATATTGAGTTTTAGATGGTGGGCAGACATCCAGATGGAGATGTTCTGTTGTCTGTCTCCCCCTTCTAGACTGTGAGCCCCTTATTGGGTAAAGACCGTCAATATATGTTGCCGATTTGTATTCCCCAAGCACTTAATACAGTGTTCTGCACATAGTAAGAGCTCAATAAAAACGACTGAATGAATAAAAGAATGAATGATGGGAAAAAACATAAAGCAGGGTCTAAAAAAAAGAAAGAAAATGGCACTAAGATACCTGACATGGAGAAAATTACCCAGGGAACCTAAAAGAAAACATCCTCACCTCTTTTTATCAATTGATTTCCATGGTTTTAGGGATAATTTTTAGTAATAAACTCTTGAAAGGACTTGCAGCAGAGACTTGCCTATGCCTACACAGCAAAGCAGCGTGGCTCAGTGGAAAGAGCACAGACTTTGGAGTCAGAGGTCATGGGTTCAAATACCAGCTCTGCCACTTGTCAGCTGTGTGACTTTGGGCTTAATAAATGCCTTTATTATTATTATTGTTATTATTATTATTATTATTATCCTGATAATGTAGTGAACAATAGAAAGAGGAGGGGTGGTTAGAGAGGAGAGGGTGTAGAGGATATATGAGAGGATAGAACAGATTTGGTGGGACCAAGAGGATTTTTCTTGCCTAATAATTAATTCTGTTTTGGGGACTTAGGAAGGTGCATGAACTATCAGGAGAACATTTAATCAATCATTTCTGCAACACACCTATTTTTTTCCTAGGAAACACATTTATGAAAGCTCATTCACACATAGTACTCCTTCCAGGAGACAGTGCTCTGCACATAGTAAGCATTCAATAAATACGATTGAATTTAGTTGCTGCCCTGCTAGGCATTAAAATGGTAGGTGTATGATATAGTGTAAGGAGTCTAAACTAAATGAGGGCTCACTGCCTTGTAGCTTTCAAAATATAATGGGAGTTTACAATCGATTTTGCTACAAAGCCTATAGCACATGTAAATTTGAAACATAAAATGGAAGCAATACTGATTGTTTACAGGTCTTAATGTGAATATTAATGGAGTTCAAAGCTGGATAGGAAATGAATCTTCTCAGGGAGAGGTCAAGAAACTACAAGACATAAATATCCCATGTGGGACAGGGACATGTCCAACGCGATTTGCTTGCATCCACCCCAGTGCTTAGTATAGTGCCTAGCACATAGTAAGTGCTTAACAAATAT
Source organism: Tachyglossus aculeatus (assembly GCF_015852505.1). Classification (NCBI taxonomy): domain Eukaryota; kingdom Metazoa; phylum Chordata; class Mammalia; order Monotremata; family Tachyglossidae; genus Tachyglossus; species Tachyglossus aculeatus. The sequence continues at coordinate 244,107 of NW_024044841.1, read as the reverse complement.
CATTATTATTAATATAAACACAGAAACAATCAGAACAAAAGAGAATCCATCAATCAACTAATAAACAGAGAGATTGAGGAAGGCAGACATATAGAGATAGATAAAGGAACAGAAGAAATCTATTAATCAATCCAAAGTATTTATTGAGTGCCTACTATGTACAGAGTACTGTTCTAAGCACAAGGAAGAGTAGAATAGAATTAGTAAACATGATTCTTGCTCTCAAGGATCTTAAAGTCTAGATGGGGAGATAGTCACTGGAATAAATTAAAGTTAGGCAGGAAGTATTAAAATGAGACAGAAATAGTTGAAAACACTTGGAAACAGTCACTGAGAAAGAACTAGAAGAAAAAGAAATTGAAAAATCAGCATACAGGGACAAAGAAGGACAGTGTAGTGGTTACTGTCACACACACACAAAGTTGCCTATAAAGGCATACGTAGTAATAGACAGTAACCAACTCTCATCTATCAATTGAACTATCAATTCCCATGCTCCCAACTGCCCTTCTCATTCCTCAACTTTCCCTTCCCCTCTCCCACCTGGTTCTTTCCATCCCTTTCCCCCATCCCGACGCCTCCCCTTCACCCCCTCCCCAGAATCCCTCTGTACCAGGGCCAACTCTCAACTCCTCCCTTCCAACCCCCTCCCTCCCCTTCTTCCTGCCCCCAACCCATCCCAGTTCTTCTTTCTCATCCCCACCCCTCACACCCTCCACCTCCCTCCCCTCCCTCCACAGGTGCTGCCAAGTGTGGCCTTTGGAACCCCCTCTCCATTATAGGTAAGCTCCCTTTCATCCTGGACCTATTCCTTTCCAGGGCTCTAATCCTCCTCTCCCTAACCGAAATATGGCTCTCTCCAGATAACGCGGTCTCTTCTGCTGCTCTCTGCAGTGGAGGGTTTTTCTTCTCCACTCACCCAGACTCAACGGAAAAGGAAGAGTTGTCGATTTCCTTATGCTCCCCAATGTCGCTTTTGCACTATCCCTCCTCCCTCTTCGCTTTCCTTCCCCTCCTTTGAAGCCCACATTATTTGCCTCTACTACCCCCTCCAGATTCTTGTAGCCATCACCAACCGCCCCCCCCCCCGGCCCCACCTATAATTTCTTTAACGATTTCGACCCCTTTCTCACCTTCCTTCTCTACTTTTCCATGCCCACTCCGATCCTCGGAGATTTCAACATCCACATGGATTTCCCTGGTGACTCCTCTGCCACCTGCCTTTTATCTCTCCTTGACGCTGCCAACCTCCTGCTGTACCCCACCTTGCCCACTCACCAACTTGGTCACACCCTCAACCTCATCATCTCCTACCGTAGCACTATCTCCACCTTCACCAACTCTGAAATCCCTCTCTGATCATAACCCTCTCACCTGCCTCCCCACTCACACTCCTCTCCCCTGTAAATCCATATTACTACCTCACAGAGACCTCTGCTCTCTCGACCACATCCATCTTTCTCAGCGCCTCACACCCCACCTCGCCTCCCTTTCCTCTCTACCCAATCTTTTTGACTAGATTACTGCTCTCAACTCTACCCTCTCTACTCAACTAAACTCACTCTCTCCCCTCTCCCTTCGCCACTCTTGTACCACTAACCTACAGCCTTGGATCACTGCCACTGTCTGCCTCCTTTGCTCCTATGCTGGAGCTGTTGAGCGCTGCTGGCGAAAGTCTAAACACCAGGCCAATCTTGTTCACTTTCAAGTTTATCCTTTCCCGCCTTAACTCTGCCCTCTCCTCTGCCAGGAAAAACTATTTCTCCTACCTTATTGACACCCTTGTCCATCATCCCCATCAGCTCTTCCGTACATTTAACTCCTTTCTCAGGCCCCTTGTTCCTCCCCCACCTCCATCCCTCATCCCCAACGATCTGGCCTCCTACTTCATTAGTAAAATGAACTCCATCAGGTTTGAGCTCCCCAAAGTCACCCCTCAACTTTCTCCAACCCCCCGCTTTCAACCCTCTCTGCTACTCTCCCATCCTTCCCAGCAGTAACTTCAGATGAGTTATTCTCCCTCCTCTTAAGTGCTACTCCATCCACCTGTGCTTCAGACCTCATTCCCTCTCATCTTATGAAATCTCTCCACCCTTCAATCAATCAATCAATCAATCAATCAATCAATCGTATTTATTGAGCGCTTACTATGTGCAGAGCACTGTACTAAGCGCTTGGGAAGTACAAATTGGCATCACATAGAGACAGTCCCTACCCAACAGTGGGCTCACAGTCTAAAAGGGGGAGACAGAGAACAGAACCAAACATACCAACAAAATAGAAATGTACAAGTAAAATAAATAAATAAATAAATAAATAAATAGAGTAATAAATATGTACAACCATATATACATATATACAGGTGCTGTGGGGAAGGGAAGGAGGTAAGACGGGGGGATGGAGAGGGGGACGAGGGGGAGAGGAAAGAAGGGGCTCAGTCTGGGAAGGCCTCCTGGAGGAGGTGAGCTCTCAGCAGGGCCTTGAAGGGAGGAGGGAAGGGAGGGCCTTGAAGCTATCTTGGTGGATGGGCAGAGGGAGGGCATTCCAGGCCCGGGGGATGATGTGGGCCGGGGGTCGATGGCGGGACAGGCGAGAACGAGGTACAGTGAGGAGATTAGCGGTGGAGGAGCGGAGGGTGCGGGCTGGGCTGTAGAAGGAGAGAAGGGAGGTGAGGTAGGAGGGGGCGAGGTGATGGAGAGCCTTGAAGCCCAGTGTGAGGAGTTTCTGCCTGATGATGTGAGGAGTTTCCCTCCTCCCCTCCTTACATTCCATCTTCAACCACTCAGTCTCAACTGGTTTCTTCCCCTCTGGCTTCACGTCTCCCCCATCCTAAAAAAAACCCTTTAGACCCCACCTCCCCTTCTAATTATCGCCCTATCTCCCTCCTACCATTCCTTTCCAAACTCCTAGAATGTGTCATCTACACCCACTGCCTCGAATTCCTCGACGCCAAATCTCTCCTTGGCCCCCTCCAATCTGGATTCTGTTCCCTACACTCCACCGAAACTGCCCTCTCAAAGGTCACCAATGACCTCCTTCTTGCCAAATCCAACTGCTTCTACTCTATCCTAATACTCCTCGACCTCTCAGCTGCCTTCGACACTGTGGACCACCCACTTCCCTTCAACATGCTATCCAACCTTGGCTTTGCAGACTCCGTCCTCTCCTGGTTCTCCTCTTATCTCTCCAGCCATCCATTCTCAGTCTACTTTGCGGGCTCCTCCTCCCCCTGGCCTCTTACTTCATTAACAAAATTAAATCCATCAGGTCCAACCTCCCTAAAGTCACGTCCCCCCCTTCTCTATCCCTCCGGCTCTCAACACTCTCTGCTACTCTCCCATCCTTCCCAGCAGTATCCTCAGAGGAGCACTCCTCCCTCCTCTCAAGTGCAACTCCGGCCACCTGTGCTTCTGACCCCATTCCCTCTCATCTCATGAAATCTCTCGCTCCATCCCTTCTCCCCTCCTTAACTTCCATCTTCAACTGCTCACTCTCCACTGGTTCCTTCCCCTCTGCCTTCAAACATGCCCATGTCTCTCCCATCCTAAAAAAAAACCCTCTCTTGACCCCACCTCACCTTCTAGTTATCGCCCCATATCCCTCCTACCATTCCTTTCCAAAATCCTTGAACGAGTTGTCTACATGCGCTGCCTCAAATTCCTCAACACCAACTCTCTCCTCGACCCCCTCCAGTCTGGCTTCCGTCCCCTACATTCCACGGAAACTGTCCTCTCAAAGGTCACCAATGACCTCCTGCTTGCCAAATCCAACGGCTCATACTCTATCCTAATCCTCCTCGACCTCTCAGCTGCCTTCGACACTGTGGACCACCCGCTTCTCCTCAACACGCTATCTGACCTTGGCTTCACAGACTCCGTCATCTCCTGGTTCTCCTCTTATCTCTCCAGTCGTTCATTCTCAGTCTCTTTTGCAGGCTCCTCCTCCCCCTCCCACCCCCTTACTGTGGGGGTTCCCCAAGGTTCAGTGCTTGGTCCCCTTCTGTTCTCGATCTACACGCACTCACTTGGTGACCTCATTCGCTCCCACGGCTTCAACTATCATCTCTATGCTGATGACACCCAGATCTACATATCTGCCCCTGCTCTCTCCCCCTCTCTCCAGGCTCGCATCTCCTCCTGCCTTCAGGACATCTCCATCTGGATGTCTGCCTGCCACCTAAAACTCAACATGCCCAAGACCGAACTCCTTGTCTTCCCTCCCAAACGCTGCCCTCTCCCTGACTTTCTCATCTCTGTTGACGGAACTACCATCCTTCCCACCTCACAAGCCCGCAAACTTGGTGTCATCCTCGACCCCGCTCTCTCATTCACCCCTCACATCAAAGCCGTCACCAAAATCTGCCGGTGTCAACTCCGCAACATTACCAAGATCCGTCCTTTCCTCTCCATCCATACCACTACCCTGCTCATTCAAGCTCTCATCCTATCCCGTCTGGACTACTGCATCAGCCTTCTCTCTGATCTCCCATCCTCGTATCTCTCCCCACTTCAATCCATACTTCATGCTGCTGCCCGGATTGTCTTTGTCCAGAAACGCTCTGGGCATGTTACTCCCCTCCTCAAAAATCTCCAGTGGCTACCAATCTGTGCATCAGGCAGAAACTCCTCACCCTGGGCTTCAAGGCTGTCCATCACCTCGCCCCCTCCTACCTCACCTCCCTTCTCTCCTTCTACAGCCCAGCCCGCACCCTCCACTCCTCCACTGCTAATCTCCTCACCGTACCTAGTTCTCACCTGTCCAGCCATCGACCCCCGGCCCATGTCAACCCCCGGGCCTGGAATGCCCTCCCTCTGCCCATCCGCCAAGCTAGCTCTCTTCCTCCCTTCAAGGCCCTACTGAGAGCTCACCTCCTCCAGGAGGTCTTCCCAGACTTAGCCCCTTCCTTCCTCTCCCCCTCGTCTCCCCCTCCATCCCCCTCATCTTACCTCCTTCCCTTCCCCACAGCACCTGTATATATGTATATATGTTTGTACATATTTATTACTCTATTTATTTATTTATTTATTTCACTTGTACATATCTATTCTATTTGTTTTATTTTGTTAGTATGTTTGGTTTTGTTCTCTGTCTCCCCCTTTTAGACTGTGAGCCCACTATTGGGTAGGGACTGTCTCTATATGTTGCCAACTTGTACTTCCAAAGTGGTTAGTACAGTGTTCTGCACACAGTAAGCACTCAATAAATACAATTGATGATGATGATGATGATGATGATCCCCTTATTGTAGGGGTTCCTCACGGGTCAGTTCTTGGTCCTGTTCTGTTCTCTATCTACACTCACTCCCTTGGTAAACTCATTTGCCCCCACAGCTTCAACTATCATATCTACACTGATGACAGTCAAATCTACATCTCTGCCCCTGCTCTCTTCCCCTCCCTTCAGTCTCGTGTCTCCTTATGCCTTCAGGACATCTCCATCTGGATGTTTGCCCGCCATCTAAAACTCAATATATCGAAGACTGAGCTCCTTATCTTCTCTCCCAAACCCTGTGCTCTCCCTGACTTTCCCATCACCGTAGATGGCACAGCCATCCTTCCCATCTCAGAAGCCCACAACCTTGGTGTCATCCTCGACTCCGCTCTCTCGTTCACCCCTCACATCCAGTCTGTCACCAAAACCTGCTGGTCTCACCTCTGCAACATCGCCAAGAGCCGCCTTTCCTCTCCAGGCAAACTGCTACCTTGCTGATTCAATCTCTTATGTTATCCCGACTAGATTACTGCATCAGCCTCCTCTCTGTTCTTCCATCCTCCTGTCACTCCACACTTCAGTCTATACTTCACGCTGCTGCTCGGATCATCTTTGTGCAGAAACGCTCTGGGCATGTTACTCCCCTCCTCAAAAATCTTCACTGGCTGCCCATCAACCTATGCATCAAGCAAAATCTCATTCTCGGCTTCAGTGCCTTCCATCACCTCGTCCTCTCCTACCTCACCTCCCTTCTCTCCTTCTACAGCCCAGCCCGCACCCTCGCTCCTCTGCTGCTAACCTCCACACTGTACCTCGTTGTCTTCTATCCCAGCATCGACCCCCGGCCCACGTCCTCCCCCTGGCCTGGAATGCCCTTCCTTCACACATCTGCCAAGCTAGCTCTCTTCCTCCCTTCAAAGCCCTACTGAGAGCTCACCTCCTCCAGTAGGCCTTCACAGACTGAGACTGGCCCCTTTTTTCCTCTCCTCCTCCACATCTCCCCCGCCCTACTTCCTCCCCCTCCCCACAGCACCTGTATATTCATTCATTCATTCAATCGTATTTATTGATCGCTTACAGTGTGCAGAGCACTGTACTAAGCGCTTGAGAAGTACCTGTTGGCAACATATAGAGAAAGTCCCTACCCAACAGCGGGCTCACAGTCTAAAAGGGGGAGACAGACAACAAACTAAACATGTTAACATAATAAAAGAAATAGAATAGTAAATATGTACAAGTAAAATAGAGTAATAAACATGTACAAACATATATACAGGTGCTGTGGGAAGGGGGAGGTAAGGCAGGGGGATGGAGAGGGGACAGAGGGGGAGAGGAAGGAGGGGGCTCAGTCTGTGAAGGCCTTTTGGAGTAGGTGAGCTCTCAGTAGGGCTTTGAAGGGTGGAAGAGAGCTAGCTTGGCAGATGTGTGGAGCAAGGGCATTCCAGGCCAGGGGGAGGACGTGGGCCGGGGGTCGACGATGGGACACGTGAGAAAGAGGCGCAGTGAGGAGGTTAGTGGCAGAGGAGTGGAGGGTGAGGGCTGGGCTGTAGAAGGAAACAAGGGAGGTGAGCTAGGAGGGGGTGAGGTGATGGAGACCCTTGAAGCTGAGAGTGAGGATTTTGTATATATGTTTGTACAGATTTATTACTCTATTTATTTTACTTGTACATATTTACCATTCTATTTATTTTGTTAATGATGGGCATTTAGTTTTAATTCTATTTATTCTGACGACTTGAAACCTGTCCACATGTTTTGTTTTGTTGTCTGTTTCCCGCTTCTAGACTGTGAGCCCATTGTTGGGTAGGGACCGTCTCTATATGTCGCCAACTTGTACTTCCCAAGCGCTTAGTACAGTGCTCTGCACACAGTAAGCGCTCAATAAATACGATTGAATGAATGAATGAATAAATACGATTGATTGAGTGAATGAATGAATTAATTTTCTATGCCCACTCTGATCCTCGGAGACTTCAATATCCATATGAATGTCCCTGGTGACTCCTCTGCCACCCGCCTTCTACCTCTCCCTGACACTGCCAACTTCCTGCTCCCCCAAATCGACCACTCACCAAATTGGTCACACCTTAAACCTCATCATCTCCTACCGCTGCACTTATCTCCACCTTCACCAACTCTGAAATCCCTCTCTCTGATCATAACCTCACCTGCTTCCTCACTCAGGCTCCCCCAAAACCGTAAATCTATATTAATGCCCCACTGAGACCGCTGCTCTCTCGACCCCATCCATCTCTCTCAGCATATCACACTCCACCCCGCCTCCCTATCCTCTCTATCCACTCTTGATGACCAGATTACTGCTCTCAACTCAACCCTCTCAACTCAACTCACTCGATCCCAACTCAACACACCCCACCCCACATCACACCCCTCACCCCGCCTCCCTATCCTCTCTATCCACTCTTGATGACCAGATTACTGCTCTCAACTCAACCCTCTCAACTCAACTCACTCGATCCCCTTTCCCTTCATCCCTCTCGCACCACTAACCCACAGCTTTGGATCACTGCCACTGACTGGCTCCTTCGCTCCTGTGCTCGAGCTGATGAACGTTGCTGGCAAAAGTCTAAACACCAAGCCAAACTTGTTCACTTCAAGGTTATCCTTTCTTGCCTTAAATCTGCCCTCTCCTCTGCTAAGCGAAACAATTTCTTGTCCCTTATTGACACCCATGACCATCATCCCCGTCAGCTCTTCCATACATTTAACTCCCTTCTCAGACCCCCTGTTCTTCCCTCTCCTCCATCTCTCACCCCCAACTATCTTGGCTCCTAGTTCATTAGTAAAATTAACACCGTCGGATCTGAGCTACCCAAAGTCACCCCTCCACCTTCTCTATCCCGCCCAATCTCAGCCCTCTCTGCTACTTTCCCATCCTTCACAGCAGTATCTTCAGAGGAGATCTCCTCCCTCCTCTAAAGTGCCACTCCTTCCACCTATTCGTTGGACCACATTCCCTCTCATCTTATGAAAACCCTCGCCCCGTTCCTCCTCCCCTCCTTAACTTCTATCTTCAACTACTCTCTTTCCACGGGTTCCTTCCCCTCTGCCTTCAAACATACCCATGTCTCCTCCATAATACAAAAACCCCTCTCTTGACCCCACCTCCCCTTCTAGTTATCGCCCTATCTTCCTCCAACCCTTCTTTTCCAAACTCCTAGAACGAGCTGTCTGCACTCGCTTCCTCGAATTCCTCAACTCTAACTCTCTCTTAGACCCCCTCCATTCTGGCTCCAGACCCCAACACTCAACTGAAACTGCCCGCTCAAAGGTCACCAGTGACCTCTTTCTTGCCAAATCCAATGGCTCCTACTCTATCCGAATCCTTCTCGACCTCTCAGTTGTCTTCGATACTGTGGATCACCTCCTTCTCCTAAATATGCTATCCAACCTCGGCTTCACTGACACCGTCCTCACCTGGTTCTCCTCTTATCTCTCCAGATGTTCATTTTTAGTTTCCTGTGTGGGCTCCTCCTCCCCCTCCCATTCCCTTACTGTAGGGGTTGCTCAAAGGTCAGTTCTTGGCCCCCTTCTGTTCTCCATCTATACTCACTCCCCTGGTGAACTCATTCACTCCCATGGCTTCAACTATCCTACGCTGATTACACCAAAATCTACATCTCCACCCCTGTTCTCTCTCCCTCCCTCCAGGCTCGTATCTCCTCCTGCCTTCAGGACATCTCTCTTTGGACTTCTGCCCGCCATCTAAAACTCAACATATCCAAGACTGAGCTGCTTATCTCCCTTCCAAACCCTGTCCTCTCCCTGCCTTTCACATCACTGTAGAAGGCACTACCATCCTTCCTGTCTCACAAGCCCGCAACCTTCGTGCCATCCTTGACGCCGCTCTCTCATTCACCCTACACATCCAATCCATCACCAAAACGTGCTGGTCTCGCCTCCACAACATCACCAAGATCCGCCCCTTTCGTCTCCATCCAAACTGCTACCTTACTGGTTAAATCTCTCATACATGCATTCAATCGTATTTATTGAGAGCTTACTGTATGCAGAGTGCTGTACTAAGCGCTTGGGAAGTACAAGTCGGCAACATATAGAGACGGTTCCTACCAAAGAACGGGCTCACATTCTACATGGGGGAGACAGATAACAAAACAAAACATGTAGACAGGTGTCAAAACCATCGGAATAAATAGAATTACAGCTACGTGCATGTCATTAACCAAATAAATTGAGTAGTAAATATGCATAAGTAAAATAAATAGAGTAATAAATCTGTACAAATATATACAAGTGTTGTGGGGAGGGTACGGGGAAAGGGCAGACGGGCCCAATTTGTACTTCCCAAGCGCTTAGTACAGTGCTCTGCATATAGCAAGTGCTCAATAAATACGATTGATGATGATGATGGGGAGGAGGAGAGAAAAAAGGGGGGGCCTCAGTCTGGGAAGGCATACTGGCGGAGGTGAGCTCTCAGTAGGGTTTTGAAAGGAGGACGTTAGTTCCATGTATATGTGGAGGGAGGGCATGCCAGGCCAGGGGAAGAACATGGGCCAGGGGTGATAGTGGGACAGGAGAGAATGAGGCACTGTGAGCAGGTTAATGCCAGAGGAGTGGAGGGTGCAGGCTGGGCTGTAGAAGGAGAGAAGGGAGGTGAGGTAGGAAGGGGCGAGGTGATGGAGAGCCTTGAAGCCGAGAGTGAGGAGTTTTTGCTTGATTCTTGGGTTGTCAAGCAACCACTAGAGATTTTTGAAGAGGGGAGTGACATACCCAGAGCATTTCTGTACAAAGATAATTCGGGCAGCACAGTAAAGTATAGACTGAAGCCGGGGGAGACAGGAGGATGGGAGATTAGAGAGGAGGCTGAGGCAGTAATCCAGTCGGGAAAGGATGAGAAATTGAACCAGCAAGGTAGCGGTTTGGATGGAGAGGAACGGGCAGATCTTGGCGATGTTGTGGAGGTGAGACCAGCAGGTTTTGGTGATGGACTGGATGTGTGGGGTGAATGAGAGAGCCGGGTCGAGGATAACACGAAGGTTGTGGGGTTGTGGGATGGGAAGGATGGTAGTGCTGTCTACAGTGACAGGAAAGTCAGGGAGAGGACAGGGAAGATAAGGAGCTCAGTCTTGGACATATTGAGTTTTAGTTGGAAGGCAGACATCCAGATCGAGATGTCCTGAAGGCAGGAGGAGAGCCAGCGCTTAGAACAGTGCTTTGCACATAGTAAGTGCTTAACAAATGCCATTATTATTATATGAGCCTGGAGGGAGGGAAAGAGAGTAGAGGCAGAGATGTAAATTTGGGTGTCATCGGCGTAGAGATGATAATTGAAGCTGTGGGAGCAAATGAGTTCACCAAAGGAATGAGTGTAGATAGAGAACAGAAGGGGACCAAGAACTGACCCTTGAGGAACCCCTACAGTAAGGGCATGGGAGGGGTGGAGGATCCCTCAAAGGAGATGGAGAATGAACTGACAGAATGATAAGAGAAGAACCAAGTGAGGAAGGAGTCAGTGAAGGTTGGATAGCATGTTTAGGAGAAGGGGGTGATCCACAGTGTCGAAGGCAGCTGAGAGGTCGAGGAGGATTAGGATAGAGTAGGAGCCATTGGAGTTGGCAAGAAGGAGGTCATTGGTGACCTTTGAGAGGTCAGTTTCAGTGGAGTGTAGGGAGCAGAATACAGATTGGAGGGGGTCTAGGAGAGAGTTGCCGTTGAAGAATTGGAGGCAGCAAGTGTAGGTGACTTGTTCTAGGAGTTTGGAAAGGAAGGGTAGGAGGGAGATAGGGCGATAACTAGAAGGGGCAGTGCGGTCAAGAGAGGGGTTTTTTTTAGGATGGGGGACACGTGGGCATGTTTGGAGGCAGAGGGGAAGGAACCAGTGAAGAGTGAGCGTTGAAGATGGAATTTAAGGAGGGGAGGAGGGAAGGGGCGAGAGATTTCATAAAATGAGAGGGAATGGGGTCTGAAGCACAGGTGGATGGGATAGCACTTGAGAGGAGGAAGGAGATATCATCATCATCATCATCATCAATCGTATTTATTGAGCACTTACTATGTGCAGAGCACTGTACTAAGCGCTTGAGCATGAGCCTAGGAGTCACAGGACCTGTGTTCCTATCCCGACTCCACCATTTACCAGCTCTGAGACTTTGGGCAAGTCAGTTAATTTCTCAGTGCTGTAGTTTCCTCATCTATAAAATGAAGATTCAATACCTGTTCCTACTCCTACTTAGACTGTGAGCTGCATTTGAGACCTTATTGTCTTGAAATTACTCTAGCACTTAATACAGTGCTTGGCAGATAGTAAGGGCTTAACAAATAACACAATTATTGTTACTAGTGAAGGAACCAAAATACCAAACTTGTTATTGAGGAAAAAGTATTTATTAATCCAAATTATTCAGTTTGGTGGCCCATAATCATTAATTTCTCTAGATCATCATCATTTATTATCAATTACAATTGAACTCATAAAAGACAGATGTTACACCCATTTGCTTTAACTATTAAACAGCACATATAAACTCAAAAATTGAGCAATTGTTGACTGAATTTGTTTGATGTTAATAGCTATTCAGACTAAGGAATCACTTTTTTCTCATCAGGAGGGAAGTTGCCTCAACTGTCCACTTCGCACTGCCCTTGAAACCCCCTCCTTTCTCCAACTTGGCCTTGTACTTTTGAATTTCTTGCAAACAACATAGAAAATATGATTCTCTGGTCCTCAGCTTTCAAGTGATTATGGATCTTTACTGCTGGGGGATTACAGGCCATTGTTGTCTAAATAAGAAACAATTTCCATCTTCCCTCTGGAGATGACACTCATTTAAATAATTCTTTGCATCTTGAGATCCTTTGCATTCTATATATCCCATGGGAAATGGGAGGAAACAAAAACCCCAATATCATTTCATCGAGAACCACCTGATTGAAGAAAAGCAGGACACGCACAGTGATGAGCTGCATCCCCTCCCCTTGAGTGGAGGGTAGGAGGATGGGGAGAGAAGGGGGGGTGTCCCACCTGACCTCTGGAAACATTTTCCATCTACCCTCTGAAGACGACACTCATTTAAAAGATTCTTCACATCTTGAGATCTTTTGCATTCTATGTATCCCATGAGAAATGAGAGCAAACAAAAACCCCAGCAACATTTCAACTAGAGCCATCTGAATGAAGAAAAGCAGCTTTTCCTCTACAGGTAGGTTGGACCACTGGGCTTATTTTCCACACTAAATCAACTCATTTAATTCAGCAAAAACCTGTGATAACCAGAAAGTTATCCAAGTTTCCATTTTTGTTTTTCATTTAAGACTCATTCAAGATTGGGAAGCAGCATGGCTCAGTGGAAAGAGCATGGACTTTGGAGTCAGTGGTCATGGGTTCAAATCACGGCTCCACCAATTGTCAGCTGTGTGACCTTGGGCAAGTCCCTTCACTTCTCTGGGCCTCAGTTACCTCATCTAGAAAATGGAGATTAAGACTGTGAGCCCCCTGTGGAACAACCTGATCACATTGTAACCTCTCCGTTGCTTAGAACAGTGCTTTGCACACAGTAAGCACTTAATAAGTGCCATCATTACTATTATTATTAACCAATAGGATTCTTGTTGAATTTTTGAGTAATTTGTGTCTTTGCTAATCATAATAATGCTGGTATACGTTAAGCACTTACTATGAGTGTTTCTATGTGTTGGTATGTGTTCTAAGAGCTGGGGTAGTTACAAGGTGATTAGGTTGTCCCACACAGCGCTCACAATCTTAATCCCCATTTTACAGATGAGGTAAATAAGGCACAGCGAAGTTAAATGACTTGCCCAAAGTCACACAGTTGACAAGTGGTGGATTCGGGATTAGAACCCACGACCTCTGACTCCCAAGGCTATACTCTTTCTGCTAAGCCATGCTGCTTCTCTAATGCTACAGAGAATATGGATAGAGCCTAGGAGTCAGAAGGTCTTGGATTTTGATTCCAGCTCCTCCACTTGTCTGCCACGTGATTCCCCAATCTAAGGCACTAAAAAGTGAAGTGACTTGCCGTGGGTCATGCAGCAGGCAAGTGACAGAGCTGGGATTAGAACTCAGGTCCTCTGACCCCTTGACCAGTGCTAATTGTGCTACTCCATGCTGCTGAACTTCAGTGATCTAAGAACTGACTGGGACATATCCAGGTGATTTAGGTGCAGCTGTCAGTCCTCAGACTAACTAATCACTTGGTTCCTGAAACTTGCGCTTTAAGCCATAACAATTTGTCAGAACCCAATTGTTTTAATGGAATTTATTATAAACACTTACTGTGTGTCAAACACAGTTCTAAGTGGCTAAGGTAGATACAATTAAATCAGGTTATATACAGTCCGTGTCTCACATGTGGTTCATTTTATTTTATTTTATTTTATTTATTAATTTGACTACCTATTTACTTGTATTAATGTCTGTCTTCTGCTTTAGACTGTGAGCTCATTGTAGGCAAGAATGTGTCTGTTGCTTTAATGTACTCTCCCAAACGTTTAGTACAGAGCTTTGCACACAGTAAGCTCATTAAATGCAATTGAATGAATTAATAAATGAATGAATGTGGCTCACATTCTAAGTAGGATGGAAAGCGAGTATTTAATCCTGATTTTACAGTTGAGGAAATTGAAACACAAAGAAGTGAAGAGACTTTCTAAAGATCACACAGCAAGCAATTGGCAGAGCTGGGATAAGAACCCAGGTCCTCTGACTCCCAAACCTGTGCTGTTTCTACTGGACCATGCTGCTTTTCAATTTTCTTCTGGAACAATGTTTTGAATAGAAACTAGTTCCTGTATCAGAAATTCCCCATAACTGTGTACTAAATCAATGAGAGATAAATAATACAGTTGGACTAATGCATTTATATCGAGTCAAAGAAGTTCCACAACAGGAGAGCAGACTTTTACTTCTCCAAAATCACAATGGATGTATCCACTACCGCTAGTGATCCCAACTGGCAGTAAAAAATTTCCCCAATCAATTAGTGGTATTAAGTAACCGTTAATTAATTATCCCAATAATCCTCTGTTTCATCACTCCACCCCTCTTCCAACTTCCCCCTTTTCCCCTTTGTTTTCCCATTTGTCTATAATTCCTGTGCATCCCCTCAATCATTCAGTCGGTATATTTTTAATGATATTTGTTTAGTGCTTACTATGTGCCAGGCACTGAAGTAAGCCCTGTAGATATAAGATAATCAAATTGGGTACAGTTCCTGTCCCCCTTAGGGCTCACAGTCATAATCCCCATTTTATAAGGGAGAGAACTGAGGAACAGAGAAGGGACTTGCCTAAGATCATGGAGCGGACAAGTAGCAGAGCCAGGATTAGAACCCAGGTCCTCTGACTCCCAGGTCTGTGCTCTATTGAGTGTTTAGTGTATACCCTATGTGCTAAGTGCTCAAGAATTCAAAAAAAAAAAATTGTTCAGACATATGCTCCCCAGAACCAGTGCCATAAAAATACTGGTATTTATTTTGTGCTTGCTATGAACCAGGACCACACATAGCTCACAGTCTAAGAGGGAAGGAGAACAGACAACTTATTGCCATTTTGCAAAGTAGGAAACTGAGTCCCAAACATGTATAAGGACTTGCCCAACCAAGATCACACATCAGGCAAGTGGAAGAACTGGGACTAGAACCCAAATCCTTTGACTTCTAGCTCTGTGAACCTTATACTAGACCACCCTGCCTCACAGTGCCTTAAAGTGAGTTAGTGCTGGATACTTAATGTCCTTGGAACCTGAGGTTCTTTGGAACCTACTTGGAAAAAGAAATTGTGAAACAAATTTAGTTATTGTGAAAAAGCTAAATCCTGTTGCTGTTAAAGACTTACAGATATTAGAGAAGAAACGGTGGCCTAGTGTGAAGAGCTGAGGACTGGGACTCAGAGGACCTGGGTTCCATTCCTGTTTCTGCCACTTCTCTGCTGGGTGACCTTGGACAATTCATTTGACTTCTCTGTGTCTCAGTGACCTCATTTGTAAAATGAGGATTAAATATCTGCCTTTCTTCTTACATATATTGTGAGTCCCATGGTGGGGCAGGGTCTGGGTCCAACCTGATTAAGTTGCATTCACCCCAGAGCTTAGAACAATGCTTGACACATAGAAAGTGTTTATAAAATATCATCATGACAAATCTCATAATAGATGTTTAGATAGACCTTTCTGAACAGGGTGATATTTCTTTTGTGAACTAATTTTAATCAAGTCAAGTTCCGGTAATTAAAAGTTTAGATGGCAACAGCGAATTTTTTAGGTCATTCCAGTCATTGGTTGAATTTTTGTCCAACCACTCTATAAATTTATCTAAACAATAATGCAAGTTCCTTAAACCAAGGTAACTGGTTATTTATAGTCATCTAGATCATCAAGCTCTCCATTCTTTCAGAAAGGGATTTACTGCTTAGACTCCTGCATGGGCTTTCCCTCCACATTCCTCTGAAGAAGGAGATGCAAATCAAAGACAGGGTCAGAGCATAACAATGAATGAACTTGTCTTCATCTGATGAAACTGATTCTGCCCCAAGACAAGTGGAGAGTGGGTTGTCCCATTTAAGGAAGGATATGCATATGGATATGGGGAGGCTCTGTCACCCCCAGCCTCCCAAACCCCTGGTTTCAATACAAGGATTGAGAAGCAGTGTTGTCTGATGGAAAAAGTACAGGCCTAGGAATCAGAGGACATGTGTTCTAATTTCGGCTCTGCCACATGTCTGCTGGGTGAACTTGGGTAATTCACTTAACTTCCTCACACCTCAGTTATCTCATATGTAAAATAGAGATTGACTGTGAGCCTCATGTGGGACAGGGACTGTATCCAAACTGATTACCTTGTGTCTACCCTAATGCTTGACACACAGTCAGCATTTAACAAATACTACAGTTAAGTATTTTAAGGTTTATTTAGTGATTAATCAAGTTGTATAGTAACAATAATAAAAATACAATAAATAATTATGGTATTTGTTTAGTGCTTACTATGTGTCAATACCTATACTAAATGTTGAGGTAGATACAAGTTAATCAGGTTGGACATAGTCCCTTTCCTGCATGGGGCTCACAGTCTAAGTAGG
Organism: Tachyglossus aculeatus; assembly: GCF_015852505.1. Lineage (NCBI taxonomy): Eukaryota > Metazoa > Chordata > Mammalia > Monotremata > Tachyglossidae > Tachyglossus > Tachyglossus aculeatus. Next base: position 227,820 of record NW_024044841.1, on the reverse strand, counting down.
AGGGAGAACAGGTATTGAATTTCCATTTCACAGTTGAAACAGGCACAGCAAAATTAAGTGATTTGCCCATGGTAACACATCAGGCAATAGGTAGACTTGAGATTAGAACTCGGGTCCTCTGACTCCCAGGCCCCTACTCTTTCTACAAGGCCATACTGCTTCTCTAATATGTAATACACATAAAATACAAAATACACACATAATGTAATAATAATAATGATGACATTAAGTGCTTACTATGTGCAAAGCACTGTTCTAAACTCTGATGAGTTACAAAGTGATCAGATTGTCCCATGGGGGGTTCACAGTCTTAATCCCCATTTTACAGATTAGGGAACTGAGGCCCAGAGAAGTTAAGTGACTTGCTCAAAGTCACAGAGCTGACAATTGGTAGAGCCAGATTTGAACCCATGACCTCTGACTCCAAAGCCCAGGCTCTTTCCACTGAGCCACGCTGCTTCTCTACAAGTTAATATAGATAAGCACTAGAACATTCACCCTGGGGGAAAATGCAGAGATTTCATACAATATTAACATTTAATATTTTATGATAAGCACTTGACAAAGTCATCACTAAACACATGGGAGAGTACTACTTTACTCCAATGCAATTGTTAATTATTTGATAATTAAACTATCAAGTAGTACATAGTAAGATCTTAGCAAATACCATTAAAAAACAACTATCGCCCTGCTCAGAAGACACTTGCCAAGACACCTGTTTTCTTTCTCAAGCAGCTGATGCAGATGGAATACATGGCAGAGAGAAACCCGACGTATGTGACTGAGTTTGTTCTCTTGGGAATCTCAAACCGTCCAGAATGACAGATTCCTCTCTTCCTGGTGTTTCTAATCATCTATTTTATTACAGCAATAAGAAATCTTGGGATAATCACGATTACCAATATAGATTCCCAACTGAAAGCTCCGATGTATTTTTTCCTCCAGCATTTGGCATTCATGAATCTAGGTAATTCCACCGCCATTGCCCCCAAAATGTTGGTGAACTTCTTAGCAAAGAATAAAACCATTTCCTATTATGAATGTGCTTCACAGATAGGATGTTTTTCAATTTTAATTATTGCAGAGATTTTCATGCTCGCTACTATGGCCTATGACCCGATACGTGGCTATTTGTAAGCCATTGCTTTATAGGATGATCATCTCCAGGGGAGTTTGTAACTTAATGGTTATTCTTATATACACCTATAGCTTCATTGAAGGAGTGATTGTCTCAACTTATGTAGTTTCAGTGTCTTACTGTTCCTCAAATGTAATCAACCATTTCTATTGTGATCATTTCCCTCTGCTGGCACTTTCCTGCTCTGATACCCACATACCAGAGACAATCATTTTTACATTTTCTGGCAGTAATTTGATTTTCACCCTCACAGTTGTTCTGGTGTCGTATTGTTTCATCATCTTGGCCATTGTGAGGATTCTCTCGTCTGAGGGAAGGTGGAAAGCCTTCTCCACTTGTAAGTCTCACTTGATGGCTGTAACAGTTTTCTATGGGACTCTTTTTTTCATGTACCTGAAACCCAAAGGCAGTCACTCCTTGGATACATATAAAATGGCTTCTGTATTCTATACTATCGTGATCCCCATGCTGAATCACTCAATCTCCAGCCTGAAGAACAAGGAAGTAAAAGATGCTTTGAAAAGACTCTTGACTAATTCCCATCAATCTTTCAAAATATGAATTTAAGAACTGTTCAACAAAATCAGAGTCAGTAGAAAAAGAGTTCTCATAATGTTTTATTGTTTTAGTACCTAGTTTCATGGAACCTATGTGAAATGGGTGCTTGTGAACTCTGAAGCATTGAAATATGTTCTATTCTTCACTGTACTTCATAGTGGTTTGGTGATTACACTCATCATTTGTAAGTTTTTAGATAAATTGTTTTAAGAATGAGGTGAGATCCACACTCTATATTCCAATTAAGGTTGTTTCAGCCCAATATAATTTTCTTATAAACAATTGATTTAATAATGATCTCCATAACATTCCTATACAATGGTACTGTAGTTTTTCAAAATTATTCCACATCATTTATTTGTGCATAGCTGAAGTGTAGGGATTTTTCAAATCTCTATACAGTGACAATTTGGAAGGCCAAATGACCTGACTTAGATTAGCACATTTTGGACACATAATCAGGAGAAATAATTCTTTGGAGAAGACACTGATGCCAGGAAAAGTCCAGGGAAAACATGGAAGAGGCAGACCGGTAGCTAGATGGATAGGGACCATAACAAAGATAACAGAAGAACCATTAGAAAGGTTAAAGATTATGGCAGAGGGCAGGATGTTCTGGAGAAAGTATATCCATGGAGTCACTATGAATCAGAAATGACAATTACAATCTTCTCCAAGGCAAATGATTCCCATGTTTTGTGTATTTCTTTTTGGTTCCCCTTTCCCTATGATCCGTTCATCATTTTCACTTTTACTGATCTGCTCTGTCATATTTCTAGTTCTTTAAATGCAGGGTAGCTTAAAAGGTACAAAGTGGTGGTTTCATCATTATGGTACTTGTTAATCAATTGTATTTACTGAATGCTCAGTGCCTGCAGAACACTGTACGAAATGTTTGGAAGAGTACAATACAACAATATAACAAAGTCAGTAGACACACTCTTCACCCACCACAAGCTCACAATCTAATCGTAAATAAATTACGAATATGTACATACGTGCTGTAGGTCTATGGGTGGGATGAATAAAGGGAGCAAATCAGGTTGATGCAGAAGAGAGTGGGCAAAGAGAAAATGAGAGCTCAGCCAGGGAGAGCCTCTTGGCAGAGATGTGCTTTGAAGATAGGGTGAGTAATTGTCAGATGTGACAAGGATATTCCAGGACAGAGGCATGACATGGGCCAGAGGTCAGCGGTGAGATAGACGAGCTCAAGGTTTGTGATAGAAGAGCAAAATGTGTGTTCTGGGTTGTAGTAGGAGAGCAGCAAGGTGAGGTAGGAGGGGGCAAAGTGATTGAGTGCTTTAAAGCAGATGGTAAGGAGTTTCTGTATGATAATGGAGGTAGATGGGAAGCCACTGGAGTTTCTTGAGGAGTGGGTAAACATTTTGTAGAAAAATGATTCATTACTATCAGTGATGAAAGGTTCTAATCTAAGAACCACCAATGGCATCTTGCGTGTTGGATAAACTCAATAGGAAGCCTGAACAGAATAGATCTCTGTAATGTGTTTCTGATTATCTCATTCTTCACAAAGGACACAATATACCTATTGGCAACTCCTCCAAGCTATGGAAGTCATGGCTATGTCAGAGAATACTTCCCAAAGGCTCATGGAAAAAATAAATATAGCCCCAGAGATAACTCTGAGTGGAAATTCTGGTTTCTTCACATCTAACATTTTAGAATCAGATTGATTTGAAGACTGTGAGCATCAAATGTTGTGATACGATTGACTGATTGATTGAAAGACTGTGGGGCATGATACTGCTCAAACCTGGGGAAAAGAAATAGTATAGAAAGACCAAGGTTGACTTCAGGATACTGAGAGGTGGGTTAGCAGGGAAAGGGGCCACCTGCCAGTCCTGAATGTTGGACAAGGAAACCCCGTCTCTTAGATCTACTCCTCTATGGAGAAAGGGGGAAAGGAAATAGATGGATGATGGAGGAGGGGGTTTCACCAAGGCACTGAGCCTGAAACGATCAAGGACAGAAACAAGTGGGGAAGGTTAAGGTGATAGTCTCTTGGTGGACACAGTTCTAGACCTACATTTTTGGGTCCACACATGAACTGAAAGGCTCCAAACATAATTATTCAGCTCAGGATTGAGGAAATATCAATTCTTTTTCCTCTCCTCTCCTATATGAGGCTATTCCATTCACACTTAGCTCTGCAAAGGGGCCAAAGGAGAGGAGAATCGGGAGTGTATACTCAAAGTTTCTCCCTGACTATGAGGAAAGGCATTCTTTAGTAAGTTATATGTGGCTGTATGGATTTTCAGATTGATAGCATGTGTCCTCATTAGTATGAAACTTGCCTAGTGCAAAATTTGAAAATTCATTCATTCATTCAATCGTATCTATTGAGTGCTTACTATGTGCAGAGCACTGTACTAAGCAGTTGGGAAGTACAAGTTGGCAACACATAGAGATGTTCTCGACCCAACAGCGGGTTCACAGTCTAGAAGGGGGAGACAGACAACAAAACAAAACATATTAACAAAATAAAATAAATAGAATAAATATGTACAAATAAAATAAATGGAGTAATAAATACGTACAATATATATACATATATACAGGTGCTGTGGGGAGGGGAAGGAGGTAAGGTGGGGAGATGGGGAGGGGGAGGAGGGGGAGAGTAAGGAGGGGGCTCTGTCTGGGAAGGCCAGAAAATAGGATTTGTTTTAAGGATGAACAAATGCCTGGAAGATTTTATTGAAATATGGGCCAAGCATGAGGTTTTCATAAATGGTTGTGATCATTCCCATGATTTCTCTCTGGTATTTTTATTGTGGTAGTAGTTGTAATAATGATAGAATTTATTAAGCAGTTAGTATGATTGTGCATGAATATTAATGTTAATGTGTTACTGTTCAGATTCAATGAGGTTAGGAAACTTCATGTTCTGGCAATATTTGTATTTTGGGAGTGTACCGAGAAAGTGTCTGGCCAAGACTATGTTCATATGGGCTAAGTGAAGTAGAGTTTTAAATTATATTATTGTCATTATCATTATCACCTGCAGCAGTATAAGGATATCTTTAGCATTTACTGGCACCGAACAAAGTGTTTGGGAAAATACAATAGGCATAAAGACATTTCCTAACCTGCAGAAGCTTACAAACCATGGGAGATGAGCAGAAACATATTGTCAAATTTACATTCAGCAAAAGAGTAAAGAACATTGAAATAAAATTAGAAAACAAAAGCCATTATATACTTAATATGGATACATAATAATAGTCATGTTACTTAATTAGAATTGAGGTGGCATGCCCAGTTAGATGGTGAATTAGTTGGTAAAGTCTCCTAAAGAAGGTGACTTTTTGAGAGGGAGATACACGATTTAGTGGCTTGGCAGGAGGAGGGGTATGACAAAGGGAAGGTTTGAACAATACATGTGAGAGAGGAGTGAGCTAGGCACAGTTAGAAAATCACATAATAATAATAATAATGGTATTTCTTAAGCACTTACTATGTGCCAAGCCCTTTTATAAGCGCTGGGGTAGATACAAGGTAGTCAGGTTGTCCCATGTGGGGCTCATAATCTTAATCCCCATTTTACAGATGAGGTAAATGAGGCACACAGCAGGCAAGTGGCAGAGCTGGGATTTGAACCCATATCCTCTGACTCAAAAGCCCAGGTTCTTTCCACTAAGGCACACTGCTTCTCATAGTCATCCTGTTTCTCAAAGCCACAAAATGAAGTGTATTAGCTGCAGAGTAGCAGGAGAAGAATGGATAACTAAGAATGAAGCAACGGATGGAGAACCTTGAAGAAAAATGTTGTGGGTTTGCTTTCACTTAAGAAGAAATAGGTAGATATTGGATATTTGGAAGGATGAGAATATCTTACATATGTCACTCAGAAAAGGTGATATGTCAACTGTATGAAGGAAAAATTGGAGAGGCATAAGGGAGAGAAGCAACATTCAGGTGCAAAATCTATTGTGAAAGGAATAGAGTTGTGTGGTTTTTTTAAATTCTCATTTATCTAAATTGCCTAGGACTCAAACTCACCCAGATTACTTATGCTTCCATTTCTCTGTGCTTGTGGAGAATAAATAAGAAGGAATGTTTAAGCAAAGAAAGTTTGAAGTCAAGGTGAAATTTGCAAAACATCTTGAAATTTAGACAATATGGACTGGTTGCTTTCAAGGGAATCCAGTCCATATTTTACTTTCAAACTGTCTAATGAATTTGGTCATTTTCATTTAAGGAAAATGAAGAAAATAGAAGTTTGACACATTGAATAAATATGCTGACTTCATAAATAAATGTCTGATAAATGTCTATGTAAGGCTAAATTACTTTACAAATGATAAAACGATCATTTCAGCTTAGTTCTTAATTTCAAAACTCTCTACAATTTACAGATTGAACATGATGGCAGTGAACATGCATAATGACTTTACTATAATTGAGTTTGTTCTGATGGGATTCCCGGTTACCGAGGAGTTACAGATCATCCTGTTCTTGCTGTTTCTAGCCATCTATCTTTTCACTTTGGTGGGGAACCTGGGCATAGGATGGACTGCTGGCTTCACAACCCCATGTACTATTTCTTGAGTGTCTTACCTTTTCTGGATGCCTGCTACTCATCAGTGGTCACCCACAAGATGTTGGTGGATTTTTTAGTGGGGAATAAATCCAACTCCTTTTCTGGCTGTACCACATAAATGCTTTTCTTCATAACTTTTGGAACCACTGAATGTTTTCTCCTGGCTGCCATGGCTTATGATCTCTATGTGGCCATTTCTAATCCTCTGCTCTACATGGTCGTTATGTCACCCAGAATCTATGTGTCACTCATCATTGACTCTTATATTGATGATGTCCTGCTTGGCATCTTACATACAGCTGCCACCTTCAGTTTATCCTCCTGTGGCTCCAATGAAATCAGACATTTTTTCTGTGATATCCTCCCATTCTTATCCCTCTCCTGCTCTGATACACACATCAATGAACTGTTACTCTTCAATTTTGTGAGTGCTATTGAGGTGGTCACCGTCCTGATTGTGCTCATCTCCTACGGCTACATCCTGGCTGCCATCCTGAGGATCCGCTCTGCTCAAGGGAGACATAAGAATTTTTCAACCCGTGCCTCGCACCTGGAGGGAGTGTCCATATATCACAGTATGATACCAGCTGCATACGTCAGACCCAGTTGAAGCTATACTCTGGAGCATGGCATGGTGGTGTCTGTTTTATACCATTGTGATTCCCCTGATAAATCCAGTAATTTACAGTCTAGGAACAAGGATGTGAAGGATGCTTTTAAAAAAGATATAAACATTTTTAGTGATAAGCATATAAGGAATGATAGACTCCTCATAGGGCTATGACTCTAACACACAATATGAAGTGAGGAGGCTTGAGTTCTAATCTCAGTGCCACCACTTATCTGCTGTGTGACATTGGACAAGTCATTTAAATTCTCTGACTCAGTTTTCTCATTTGTATAATGAGAATTAAATACCTTTTCTTTCACCTCTTTAGGATTTGAACCCCATGTTGGACTTGGGCTATATCTGAACTGATGACATTATGTCTGCCCCAGTGCTTAAAACATAGTGAACATTTAACAAATGGCATAATATACATTAATACTACAACTAACCACAACTCACATTAGTAAAAACAAATGTTTTAAAACTGATCTATTTTCTGGGTTTCAATGATAGGAACGGATTTAAATTCCTTTCAATTCACCCATAATGAATTAACTAATCTGGAATGAATAGTTCTTGTGAATAGGGAACTTGTCTACCAACCCTCTTATTTTCATTCATTAATTCATTCATTTATTAATTCATTCAATAATTTATTGAGGGCTTACCAAGTACAGAGTACTGTAATAAACGATTAGGAAAGTACAATACAACAATAAAGAGAAACATTCCCTGCCCACAATGAGCTTACAAGCTTGAGGGGTCAGACCGACATCAATACAGACATGTACATGTCAGATATGGAAATAAGTCCTGTGGGGCTGGGATGAGGGAAGCAACAAGGGGAGCAAGTCAGGGTTTTCTAGCACTTAGTGATTCATATTGTACTCTCCCAGGCACTTAGTACAGTGTTCTGCATGTGGAAAGTCTTCAATACATATGATTGATTGATTGATTGCTTATCTCAAAAGCAATAGTAATATGACCGGTCTCTTGCTGTACAGTACAGTCACCCCATCTCATTATTTAATCGTTATCAATGAGCACTGTTCTTCCTGGACTTTCTCACAACAGGTGGGAAGTAGGGGATAGCATGGTGCTATTAAATCTTGTTAAAATTTAGGAATCGATTACTTGAAACTGAATACTTAAAGCCTCTCTCTATTTCACAGTAAGCACTTAATAAACATTCCTCTAACTACTACTGTTTTTTTTTTTACTGATGCTCTCATTATTCCCAAAGTACATTCTTCCAAGTACATTTGAATGTCTAGATAACTCACCTGAGATATGGATCACCTGGGTGTGTCAGAAATTAGTTCCCCTGGGCTCATAGTACAAAAGTAATAGAGCTGCGGAGATAACTTAAAAGGAAATTCCTGTTTCATTTCCTTCTAGAGCTTCATGAGAAGATTGTCTTGGAGCTTGTACCTTTAGAAGGGAATATCCAATAAAGTTTTTGGTTAATTTACACAGACTGGATCGTGAAGGACTGTGTAATGTGACTCTGTTTAGACTTGGGGAAAAGAAGCAGTAAGAGCAGAAAAACCAAGAATGACTCTGAGATCCTGGGGGAAGGTTAGAAGGGAAAGGAGTCTCTCCTGAATGTAGAACGAGGAAGCTCTGCCAAGCAAATTCACTCTGCTGTGGTCTATAAAGTGGGAGTGGGAAGGAGAGAACAAGGAATTAGGAGTTTCAGTGAAATGATTGAACTGGAAAAGATTATAAAACAGAGAATGAGGATGGAGGTAAGGAGCCAAGTCAGGAAGTGGGGACACTGAAGTGCTAATCTCCAACAAGAAGTCCCTGGGTCCCCTGATTCTAAATTGAGACAATCCAACCTCTGATGGCAAGTATTCAGGCCTTGCCATGTTTTGGAACTCTAATACCAGGCTACACCAGATCGTGGAGTTATAATCCCTGGGACTCACCCTACTATTCATTCATTCAATCATATTTATTGAGCACTTACTGTGTGCAGAGCACTGTAATAAACGTTTAAAAAGTGCAATTCAGCAACAGAGACAATCCCTGCCCACAATGGGCTCACAGTCAAGATGACAGGCTCACGCTGTGATGATCTCGTTTTCAGGCTACCGAAGGAGAGACCCTCAGCCTGTGAGACAGATATTCTCCTGATTCAACTTTCCTGTTAGATAATACTAAGGCAAGTTTTAATTATATTTCAAGGAAAAAATGTCATTTATAATGAAAGCATCCTTTAGTGAAGTTATTTATGCTACATATGTATATATTTCCAGCTTCAAAAATAAAAATGCACCTAATATATAAGATGCATTTTTATTTTTGAAGTTGGAAATCCTAGGAAGTGATTCAGGTGAGGATTGCTAATTGAATTTGTAGAAGGGATGGATGAGGGTCTGATAAGGGGAATTGAAGTAGGCATTAAACCAATGAGTTTTACAAATGCAAGGGATAACAGGAGATCTTTATATTATATTTAAATTGGGTGTCGAAAACAGTCCTGCCACTTTATGTATTAATGCATTGAAATTGTGGTGTCGAGATAAATGGCTAGTGAGTCAAAATAATTGACTAGAAAAATGGGGAAGGAAAAAGTCAAATAAATGATAAAATTGCAACCTTAATTGTAATTCCAGGCACATTACATCGCATATAAGAGCTACAATTTTTGTTTTCCTCCAGGACTGCATGCAGATAATGAGGGCTATGCATAATCACTGTACCATGGCTGAGTTTATTCTGATGGGATTCCCGGTTCTTGGGGAGCTACATATCATCCTGTTCTTGCTGTTTCTAGCCATCTACATTTTCACTTTGGTGGGGAACCTGGGAATGGTTCTGCTAATCAGGATGGACTCCCGGCTTCATAACCCCATGTATTACTTCTTGAGTGTCTTATCTTTCCTAGTTGCCTGCTACTTCTCAGTTGTCACCCCCAAGATGTTGCTGAATTGTTTAGTGGTGAATAAATCCATCTCTTTTTCTGGCCATGCTGCTCAAATGCTTTTCTTGGTAACTTTTGGAACCACTGAGTGCATTCTCCTGGCTACCAGGGCTTATGATCACTACGTAGCCATTTCTAACCCTCTGCTCTACATGGCCATTATGTCACCTAGAATCTGTGTGCCTCTCATCATTGATACGCATATTGTTGGCATGCTGCATGATATTTTTCACACAGCTGCCACCTTCAGTTTATTCTTCTGTGGCTCCAACGAAATCAGACATTTTTTTCTGTGCTATCCCCCCACTCTTATCCCTCTCCTGCTCTGATATGCACATCAGTGACGTGTTACTCTTCAATTTTGTGAGTGCTATTGAGATGGTCACCGTCCTGATTGTGCTCATCTCCTATGGCTATATCCTGGATGCCATCCTGAGGATCTTGAGGATCTGCTCCACTCAAGAGAGACACAAGGATTTCTCAACCTGTGCCTCCCACCTAGAGGGAGAGACGATATATCACTGAACGTTACTCGCTGCATACATCAGGCACAATTCGAGCTACACTCTTCGAGCTTTTATTTTACTTGTACCTATCTATTCTATTTATTTTATTTTGTTAGTATGTTTGGTTTTGTTCTCTGTCACCCGCTTCTAGACTGTGAGCCCACTGTTGGCTAGGGACTGTCTCTATATGTTGCCAGCTTGTACTTCCCAATCGCTTAGTACAGTGCTCTGCACACAGTAAGCACTCAATAAATACGTTTCATTGATTGATTGATTGAGCATGGCATGGTGGTGTCTCTATTTTATGCCGTTGTGATTCCAGTGTTGAATCTGGTAATCTACAGTTTGAGGAACAAGGATGTGGAGGAAGCCTTTAAAAAAGCATTAAAAACAGTCTGGTTCCAGTAATGAAATTGTATCAGCTTTCTTACCAAAACGATTTAAATTCTCCTTTTCAGTTCATCTGTCCTAAATGAGTTCTTCTACAAGTCTTCAGGGGCACCTCATGACCTGTCTTCTTGTTTTGTAAATCTCCACTCCTTGATTTATTTTACAGTTTTGCTCTTATATTTCAGTACTTTATGTAATGTACAATAATTTATTCAGGTTTTTCGTTTTAGCAGGAAACAATCTACATTCTATCTATTGTATCCTTAAAATCTTATCCATTTCAAATACCCCTGTACTTCATTAGTCATAGGTTTTGGAGTGCCATGTAGTACCCCACAGAATGTCTTGAGTGGCAAAATCACAAATGGAAAAGAAATCACTCCCCTTTCCCTGGAGTCTTATTGGCCAGGTAGAAGCAGCGTGACTCAGTAGAAAGAGCCGGGCTTAGGAGACAGAGGTAATGTGTTCTAATACCGGCTCCACCACTTGTCAGCTGTGTGACTTTGGGCAAGTCACTTAACTTCTCTGGGCCTCAGTTACCCATCTGTAAAATGGGGATTAAGACTGTCAGCCCCACATGGGACAACTTGATCACCTTATATCTACCCCAGTGCTTAAAACAGCGCCTTGCATATAGTAAGCACTTAACAAGTACCATCATTATTATTAGAAGCCTCACATCCCTGAATCCTTAAATTTTGAATGAGCTGAGATCATGCTATATCCTACCAAGTTAAGCACTTACTATTTGCCAAGAACTGTTCTAGTTCAAATGCTCTCCCCACTACTGGGTCTGTCAAGTCAATTTTCGACAGCTAGTTTGAATTCTGAAGGACAAAATATAAAATCTTTATTCTACCTTAGCAGAGTATTTTTTTTTTTTGGCCTGAATTGCCACGTGTCTTAACTGTTCTCTCTGCTTCATCATCTAATCACAGTGTGTAGTTCAAGGAGTGGAGCTTCCTTAGTTCTTTTTTTTTCATACTTTGTAAAGACACAATTTGTTCATTTAAATTCCACACCCACACATTTTAAAATAATAATGTCACGTTAAGTGCTTACTATGTGCTAAAGTCCATATTATAAGAGCTGAGATAGAGACAATAATGATAATAATTTTGATATTTGTTAAGGGCTTACTGTGTGCCTAGCACTGTTCCAAGTGCTGGGGTACATACAAGGTAATCAGGTTGGACCAAGGCCCTGTCCCACAAAGGGCTAACAGTATTAATCCCCATTTTACAGAAGAGGTAACTGAGGCACAGATAAGTGAAGTGACTTGCCCAAGGTCACACAACAGACATGTAGCAGAGAGCTGAGCTTAGACATGTAGACAGGTGTCAAAATGAACAAAAAAGAATTATAGCTATATGCAAATCATTAATAAAATAAATAGAATGATAAATATGTACAAGTAAAATAAATAGGGTAATAAATGTGTACAAACATATAGACAGGTGCTGTGGTTAGGGGAAGGAGGTAGGGCTGGGGGGATGGGGAGGGGAAGAGGAAAAAGGGGGCTCAGTCTGGGAAGGCCTCCTGGAAGAGGTGAGCTCTCAGTAGGGCTTCGAAGGGAGGAAGAGAGCTAGCTTGGTGGTTGTGTGGAGGGAGGGCATTCCATTCATTCATTCATTCATTCAATCGCATTTATTGAGCACTTACTGTGTGCGGAGCACTGTACTAAGCGCTTGGGAATTACAATTTGGCAACATTCCAGGCCAGGGGGAAGGCATGGGCCGGGGGTCGATGGCGGGAAAGGATAGAATGAGACACTGTGAGAAGGTTAGCAGCAGAGAAGCAGAGGGTTCAGGCTGGGCTGTAAAAGGAGAGAAAGGAGGTGAGGTACGGAGGGCGAGGCGATGGAGAGCCTTGAGGCCGAGTGTGAGGAGTTTTTGCTTGATGCGTAGGTTGACTGGTAGCCACTGGAGATTTTTGAGGAGGGGAGTAATATGCCTAGAGCGTGTCTGCACAAAGATGATCCGGGCAGCAGCGTGAAGTATACACTGAAGTGGGGAGAGACAGGAGGATAGGAGATTACAGAGGTGGCTGATGCAGTAATCCAGTCGGGATAGGATGACAGATTGAACCAGCCAGGTAGCAGTTTGGATGGAGAGGAAAGGGCGGATCTTGCTGATGTTGTGGAGGTGCAACTGGCAGGTTTTGATGATGGATTGGATGTGAGGGGTGAACGAGAGAGCAGAGTCGAAGATGACACCAAGGTTGTGGGCTTTTGAGATGGGAAGGGTGGTAGTGCCATCTACAGTGACAGGAAAGTCAGCGAGAGAGCAGGGTTTGGTAGGGAAGATAAGAAGTTCAGTCTTGGACATATTGAGTTTTAGATGGTGGGCAGACGTCCAGTTGAAGATGTCCTGGAGTCAGGAGGAGACCTGAGCCTGAAGGGAGGGAGAGAGAGCAGGGGCAGAGATGTAGATTTGGGTGTCATCAGCGTAGAGAGGATAGTTGAAGCTGTGGGAGTGAATGGGTTCGCCAAGGGAGTGAGTGTAGATAGAGAACAGAAGGGGACCAAGAACTGACCCTTGAGGAACCCCTACAGTAAAGGGATGAGAGGGAGAGGAGGAGCCCACAAAGGATACTGAGAATGAACGGCCAGAGAGATAACAAGAAAACCAGGAGAGGATGGAGTCTGTGAAGCCAAGGTTGGATAGCGTGTTGAGGAGAAGGGGGTGGTCCACAGTTTCGAAGGCAGCAGAGAGGTCAAGGAGGATTAATATATAGTAAGAGCCGTTGGATTTGGCAAGAGGAAGGTCATGGGTGACCTTTGAGACGGCAGTTTCACTGGAGTGTAGGGGACAGAAGCCATATTCGAGGGGGTCGAGGAGAGAATTAGCATTGAGGAATTCGAGGCAGTGGGTGTAGACGACTCGTTCAAGGAGTTTGGAAAGGAATGGTAGGAGGGAGATAGGGCAATAGCTTGAACGGGAGGTGAGGTCAAGAGAGGGCTTTTTTAGGACGGGAGAGACGTGGGCATGTTTGAAGGCAGAGGGGAAGGAACCAATGGAGAGTGAGTGGTTGAAGATGGAAGTTAAGAAGGGGAAGAGGGAAGGAGCTAGAGATTTCATAAGATGAGAGGGAATGGGGTCAGAGGCACAGGTAGTTGGAGTAGCACTTGAAAGGAGGGAGGACATCTCATCTGAGGATACTGCTGGGAAGGATGTATATATCCAACCTCTACAGCCCACAATAATTCATTCTTGAACCATTTACACTGCTTAAAGACAACAGTGTTACACTGTGCCATCAACCAAACACCAAAATAGGGATGTGCTGTTGAAATTCTTTTTCCTAAAATGCCCTCAGTTTTAAAGGGGGTGAATAGCTCCAATGATTAAAGTTGGGGTAAAACTAGAATACTGAAACTGTCACCTTGAGATGTCACTGAATTCTAGTCCTGCAACATTTGTGCATTTAATTGTTCTAGTTTACTAAAAACTTTAATGTGCTTCATTCATTCATTCATTCAATCCTATTTATTGAGCACTTGTGTGCAGAGCACTGTACTATGCGCTTGGAAAGTACAATTCGTCAATAGACAGCTAGAGCTTCATCAAGTCCCAAGAAAGGATTAAGTCTTGGGGAAAATTTGGCTCACTGCACATTGTAGCCTGGAACATTTCCTTGACTGGCTACTTGCATGAGGTAGTAAAGATAGAACTGAAAATTTTAAGAACTGAAATTTACGAATATGCTTCTCTGTCAGAAATGTTTCTCTATCCATTTTCCCCCTCAAGCTACTGCCATGAACAGTATCACATTTAGCATTTCAATTCTTGACTGTATTAAAACAACACTGATATTAGTTATTAAAATTTTCTAATGGACTCCTCATAAGATTTCCAAAATAACAACCTTTCTACAATGGCCTGAAGATAGAGAATCACTTCAGCCTAGTGGCAAGAGCACGGAACCCACAGTCAGAGGACCTGGGTTCTAATCCCATCTCCCTCATTTACCTGCTGTGTGACCTTGTGCAAGTCACTTAATTTATTTGTGCCTCAGTTCCCTCCTCTGCAAAGAGGGAATTCAATGCCTGTTCTCCCTTCTATTTAGACTGTGGAACCTTATTATATTGTATCTTGTATCTACCCCAGCACTTGGCACATAGTAGGGAAGCAGCATGGCTCAGTGGAAAGATTCTGGGCTTGGGAGTCAGAGGTCATGGGTTCTAATCCTGGCTCTGCCAGTATCGTCTGTGCGACTTTGGGCAAGTCACTTAACTTAAGCACTCAATAAATATGATTGATTGATAGTGTGTGTCCCCCCTTTGCTATTAACAGAGGAATGGGAACTCCACTAGATACAACCTAACCGTTCCCCTTAGAGTTGAATACGTTCTATCTCCAAGATGTAATCTGTGAACCAGCCTGGAAGAATGCATGATAATGTTATATTGTAAAATATATCTGTATTAATGTCTGTTCCCCCATCTAGGCTGTAAGCTCATTGTGGGCAGGGAATGCATTTACTAGTTCTATTGTATTGTACTCTCCCAAGTGCTCAGTATAGTGCTCAGCAAACAGTAAGGGCTTACTAAATGCCACTGATTGACTAATTCATTTGAATTGCCCAATCCTTATGCTTTCATATTTCATCAGTTTTCAGATCATTTGGGGAAACAAATCTCAAAAGTTATGAGACCAAATAACAACATTTCCAAATCGAATCCCAGAACAGACCTGGAAAATCAATGAAATACAAATTATTTAACTCCCTTGTCCTACCCAATCCTCCTAGGAAGGTTGATAGGCCAGGGAATTTAATGTCTTCCTGTGATGCCTCTTTAAATGCCTTAAATTGTCATCTGGATTGTCATCACTTTGCATAGTCTGGGGCACTGGGGTAGGAGATAGCACTACCAGTCAATCAGTCTGGGGCTGAGATTAGCCAGAAGCAATTCTCACTGTGGGAGAATTGCCTACTGAGAAGAGTGATGAGGATCTGTCTAGGTGGTGCTAGCTAAGCCAATCAGTATGACTCCAATCTGACAGAAATAAACTTTACTAGCAATTCCTAAAACCCTCTCAGGATGGCACCTGGAGAGTTTCCAGTAATCTACCAGTCTCAGCACTGGGAGGGAATGTCAAGTAGTGGCATATCCATTTCATTCCAGACTTGGGCAGTGGCTTGCAAGTGGAAGACAATCTGCTACAAATCAAACTCATCTGTGCTGTGCAGCAGCGACATGGGTGAGCCAGTTGTGGGCAGGGATTGTCCCTGTTTGTTGCTGAATTGTACTTCCCAAGCTCTTAGTACAGTGCTCTGTATACAGTAAATGCTCAATAAATACGATTGAATGAATGAATGAAGGTGAAGACTCAGGTCTACTGTACAGAAGAAAGCAATGGAAAGCACCTTTGTATTTTTACCAAGAAAACTCTATGGATACACTACCAGAACAAATGCAGATGGAGGTGGGGTCTTCTGGGAAAGGCATGTCCATTGAGTCACTATGGGTCAGAGATGACTCAACAGCGTAAGACAGACAAGTGTTTCCTAGAGAGTCTGTTCATAGGATGATTTTCCCATTGCTACTTTCTATAGCCCTTCAATCTCCACAAATCTTGTAGCTGACGAGTATTAAGCTAATAATAATAATAATTATGGTATTTGCAAGTGCTTAATATGTGCCAGGCACTGTACTAAGCTCTGAGGTGATACAAGCAAATGGAGTTGAACACAGTCTCTGTCTCACAGGAGCGTTACATTCTCAATCCCCATTTTACAGATGAGGTAACTGAGGCCCGGCAAAGGGAATTCATTCATTCATTCAGTCGTATTTATTGAGCGCTTACTGTGCAGAGCACTGTACTAAGCGCTTGGGAAGTACAAGTCGGCAACATATAGAGACGGTCCCTACCCAACAAGTCTAGAAGGGGGAGACAGACAACGAAACAAAACACGTAGACAGGTGGCAAAATCGTCAGAACAAATAGGATTAAAGCTATATGCACATCATTAACAAAATAAACAGAATAGTAAATATGTACACGCAAATGAATAAAGTAATAAATCTGTCAAATATATATATATATATATATATATATATATATATATATACAAATGCTGTGGGGAGGGAAACGAAGTAGGGCTGGGGGCAGGGATGGGGAGGAGAGGAAATAGGGGGCTCAGTCTGCAAAGGCCTCCTGGAGAAGGTGAGCTCTCAGTAAGGCTTTGAAGGGAGGAAGAGAGCTAGCTTCGCAGATGTGTGGAGGGAGGACATTCCAAGACAGGGGAAGTACATGGGCCGGGGATTGACGGTGGAACAGGTTAGAACGACATACAGTGAGGATGTTAGCAGCAGAGGAGCAGATGGTGTGGGCTAGGCTGGAGAAGGAGAGAAGGGAGGTGAGGTAGGAGGGGGCAAGGAGTTGGAGAGCCTTGAAGCTGAAGGTGAGGATTTTTTGCTTGATTCGTAGGTTGACAGGCAGCCACTGGAGTTTTTTGAGGAGGGGAATAACATGCCCAGAGCGTTTCTGCACAAAGATAATCCAGGCAGCAGAGTGAAGTATAGACTGAAGTGAGGAGAGACAGGAGGATGGGATATCAGAGAGGAGGCTGATGCAGTAATCCTGTTGGGATAGGATGAGATATTGAACAAGCAAGGTAGCAGTTTGGATGGAGAGGAAAGGGAAGATCTTGGGGTTGTTGTAGGGGGAAGACTGGCAGGTTTTGGTGACAGATTGGAATTGAATTGATTTGCCCAACATCAAACAGCAGACAAGTGATGGAGCTAGGAGCAGAATCCACAACCTTTTGACTCCCAGGCCCGTGTCCTATCCAATACACCTTGCTACTTTTTCATGATAATTAAAACTAACTGTGGTATTTGTTAAGTGAAGTAACATGGCATAGTGGGTAGACACTGGCCTGGGGATCAGAACGATCTGAATTCTAATCCTGGCTCTGCTGCTTGTCTGCTATGTGGCCTCTAACAAATCACTCAACTTCTCTGTGCCTCGGTTTTCTCATCTGTAAAATAAGTGTTAATACTGTGAGCCCCAAATGGGACACGGAATGTGTCCAACCTGATTAGCTAGTATCTACTCCATGCTTGTATCTACCCATACCATGAAAAAGTGCTTATGATGTGCCATGTACTCAGGTATGTGCTGGGGTAGATACAAGATACAGATCAGGTAGAGTCCCTGGCCCACTTTGGGATCACAGTGTCAATAAGAGGGAGAATGGGTACTGAACACCCATTTAATAGATGAGGAAACTGAGGCACAGAGCAGTTTAGTGCCTTGCCCAAAATCACACTGCAGGCAAGTGATGATGTTTTAGCAAGGCTTGTTGTCTTATGCTGTCAAGTCATGTCCAACCTATAGTAATGCCATAGGCACATCTATCTCAGGTTGCCCCACTTCCATCTGCAACAATTCTGGTAGTATATCCATAGAGTTTTCTTCATTTAAATATGTAAGCAGTTTATCATTGCCTCCTTCTGCACAGTAAATGAGTCACTGCCTTTGACTCTCTCATGCTGCTGCTGCCCAGCGCAGATGAGTTTTGACTTGTATCAGATTGCCTTCCACTCACTAGCCAATGTTCAAGCTAGGAAGGGAATGGGTATGCCTTTGTTCGACTCTCCCTCCCATAATCGAGACTTGGGGAGTACTGGAAACTCTCCAGGTGCAACCCTGAGAGAGGTAGCACTGCTTAAAGCACGCTAAAGTTGGTTCCTCTGTCAGAAATGTAGCAGATCAGAAGGTTCCCCCTGGAGTGTAGGTGCTACAACCTGCTACAACCTTGTATCAGATGAGCAATTACAGGAAATAACCCATTTTATTGGTAAAAAATGAGAGGGGGTAGGGCAGAGAGCTCTGGAATGCTCCTAACCTACACTTTACCCTGACTCCCTTGGCTAAAGATGCTGGCACTGAGAGACATGTTGGGGATTTGAATAGTGGAGGTAGAATGGTGGGGAATAAAAGCAACACCATGACCCAGGATTCAGGGCAGTAGGTCTTTCAGCCAGGAATGAGTACATAGAAACTGTACTGTGTACGTTGTCAAATGCCCAAGTCACATTTCATCTAAAATAATAAACTTGCAAGCTAATGTATATCTGAGGAAAATCTGGCATGGTGGTGATCTTGTTCACTTTCTCATCATCTCTTTGAAGTGGGAAGGAATTAAGTTCTCTCAATTATCAGTAATCTTCATCCAATGGAGGGGAGCAATAATGTGAACAAGGCAGACCACAGATAAATCCAAAAAGGGAAGACCTCTTCTGGAAAGTACGGGGAAGGATGTTTGTTTGGCTTATCAGATGTTGTGAGAAGGCAGTGGAAATGACTCACCCTCTTTTCTCCTCTCTAAACGTTTGATGGGGAATAAAAAAAAAACGTATCCCATACATACCTGGAGAGAGTACTAAATGGAAAATGTTGGGGGGAACGCAGAACCTGCATTAAGGAAAACTTATGGTGAACCCCTCCATCGGCACATCCGCCCCCTCGCTCTGCCCATCTGCCAAGCTAGCTCTCTTCCTCCCTTCAAGGCCCTATTGAGAGCTCACCTCCTCCACGAGGCCTTCCCAGACTGAGCCCCTTCCTTCCTCTCCCCCTCATCCCCCTCTTCTTCCCCCCCATCTTACCTCTTTCCCTTCCCCACAGCACCTGTATATATGTATAGATGCTTGTACATATTTATTACTCTATTTATTTATTTATTTTACTTGTACATACCTATTCTATTTATCTTATTTTGTTAGTATGTTTGGTTTTGTTCTCTGTCTCCTCCTTTTAGACTGTGAGCCCACTGTTGGGTAGGGACTGTCTCTATATGTTGCCAACTTGTACTTCCCAAGCGCTTAGTACAGTGCTCTGCACACAATAAGCGCTCAATAAATACTACTGATTGATTATGGTGAAACACTCTGAGTCTGATTCCTTCATTAAGCCAAATCCATTGAGTACTTACTGTATGCAAAGTATTGTACCAAGCACTTGGGAGAGTATGGTATAGCAACAAGAACATTCCTGCCCACAACGAACTCACAATCTAATGTTACTCACCTACACACAATTATTTCTTTGTGCAGTTTCCAGGCAGAAGCATGTTGTCAGAAGAATAAATTGCTGTGTTCTCTTCGAAACAGAAGGTGCACATTTGTACAGTGGAAAAATTGACTGTAGAGTAAATTTCCATACTGTTTCTTTCCCAAAAATAGTCCAGACTGTAAAAGTGTTGTGGGAAGAGAATGTGTCTGTTTATTGTTGCATTGCTCTGCAGTTAGTGCTCAATAAATACAATTGAAAGAATTAATGAATTTGCACATCAACAATTTCAATCAATTCACACAGTATCTCTGGGACATAGGAAGAGGCAGAGATTACTATCCCTATTCCAGGAAGAGTAAATTGATGTTGAGAAGTCATAACCTGCCTTAGATCAATCAGCAGGCCAATCAGAATTTGGGCTTCATGATTCCCAGAATCATACACTTTCCACAATACTCCTTGGAGAAAGTTCCCAAGAGAAAATACTGACTGATGATAATAATAATAAAAATGTTGGTATTTGGTAAGTGCTTACTATGTGCCAAGCATTGTTATAAGCACTGGGATAAAAACAAGGTCATCAGGTTGTCCCACGTGGGGCTCACAATCTTAATCCCCATTTTATGGATGAGGCAGATGAGGCCCAGAGAAGTTAAGTGACTTGCCCAAAGTCATACAGCTGACAAGTGGTGGAGCTGGAATTAGAACCCACTACCTTGCTTCCCAAGTCCATGATCTTTCCACTTAGCCATGCTGCTTCGCGCGGCTTCCTGCTTCATGCTGTAGGGTTGCAGCTGATGAGTTCTGAAAAACCTGCACAGATAACCCACAAATAAATACTCTAAATTGACAAATGAGTTGAATGTACCTGATCTAAGTTGAGTTATAATCCTGCCTGTTTATCAAAGTGAAATTGGAAACCATTATGTCTGCCTCCTTTCTCAGTGAGCTGCCCTAACACCTTCCCTCTAGAACTCTTCATGGTTTTGCTTTGCCTTGCCTTGGAGTTGTTTTTCTCCTAGGTTTCTCCAGTGTGTGGATATACTGCCTCAATGCCTCACCCTTTATTCTCCTCTCTAAATGTTTCATGGGGAAGGGTCGCGGACAGCCGACTGGACACCAAATACCCCTATGACCAGACCACACCCTCCGCTCCTCTGCTGCTAATCTCCTCACTGGGGCTCATTCTTGCCTGTTCCGCCATCGACCCCCGGCCCACGTCCTCCCCATGGCCTAAGATACCCTCCCTCCGCACATCCGCCTAGCTAGCTCTCTTCCTCCCTTCAAAGCCCTACTGAGAGCTCACCTTCTCCAGGAGGTCTTCCCAGACTGAGCCCCCTCCTTCCTCTCCCCCTCCCTATCCCCCCTCCCCTTCCTCTCCCCCTCCCCATCCCCCACCTCACCTCTTTCCCTTCACCACAGCACCTGTATGTATGTTTGTACAGATTTATTACTCTATTTCACTTGTACATATTTACTATTCTATTTATTTTATTTGGTTAATATATTTTGTTTTGTTGTCTGTCTCCCCCTTCTAGACCGTGGGGCCGTTGTTGGGTAGGGATCGTCTCTATATGTTGCCAAATTGTACTTCCCAAGCGCTTAGTACGGTGTTTTGAACACAGTAAGTGCTTAATAAATACAACTGAATGAACAAATATGACTGAATGAATAAATACTATTGAATGAATGAATGAATAAATAAATGTCATTATTATCATTATAATTATGTCCAGGGCAATCTGCCTTAAAATGATCACTGGGGCATATGTTGCAGGCTTCTTGAAGTCAGTGATTCATACAAGTTACATAAGTAGCCTGTCTTTCTGTGACTCTAATATCATCCAACAGTTTTTCTATGTTAGCCCTCCACTCCTCAAATTCTCCTACTCAGACACCCATGTGGATGAAAGTTTCATTTTTACATATGCAGGATTAAATATGTTAGGCATGTTATTCATAATTCTAACTTCTTACACATATGTCCTATCCTCCATCTTGCACACTGCTCAGGGCAGGCACAAAGCCTTCTCTACCTGTGCTTCCCATCTGACAGCTGCATTATGTTCTATGGGATGCAAATCTTTATGTATCTACAACCTAGTTCTAACTATTCACTAAATGAAGATCGTGTGATGTCAGTCTTCTACGCGGTGGTGATCCCCATGTTAAACCACCTGATCTACAGCTTGAGAAACAAGGAGGTGAAGGAAGCTCTAAAGAAACTGATTTTGAGAAACAGAATTCCTATGATTATTTAGGTTGTTTGAGTAATTTAGCAAGCAATGATCGTGAGCTGAGTTTAGGATTCATTCATTCATTCAATCAATCGTATTTATTGAGTGCTTACTGTGTGCAGAGCACTGTACTAAGCGCTTGGGAAGTACAAGTTGGCAACATATAGAGCCGGTCCCTACCCAACAGTAGGCTCACAGTCTAGAAGGGGAGGACAGACAACAAAACATATTAACAACATAAAATAAATAGAATAAATATGTACAAGTAAAATAAATAGAGTAATAAATACGTACAAACATATATACATATATACAGGTGGTGTGGGGAGGGGAAGGAGGTAAGGCGGGGGGGATGGAGAGGGGGAGGAGGGGGAACATATAGAGCCGGTCCCTACCCAACAGCGGGCTCGCAATCTGGAAGGAGGAGACAGACAACAAAACAAAACATATTAACAAAATAAAATAAATAGAATAGTAAATATGTAATATACAATTGAATGAATAAATGAATCCCGCATAAGCTTGCCTTCAACCTTATGAAATAAAAAACTTCTAACCCAGAAAATAGAAGGAACTGGCCTTAGGTGAGTGCTATTAGTGAATTACTACGGTCTTTGGAATTCTTTTTTATTGTTATTATTATCATTATTATAATGTTGTCACAGATTTTCTGGGCCTTAGTTACCTCATCTGTAAAATGGGGAGTAAGACTATGATCTCCATGTGGGACAGGTACTGTGTACAACCTGATTAGCTTGTATCTACTCTTGTGCTTAGTACAATGCCTGGCACATAGTAAGTGCTTAACAAATACTACTAAGAAAGCAAACAAAAAAAGAAAAACCAAGCAACATAAAGGGTACCTAACTGTTTACCAGGGAGGGATAGAAAACAGCCAGAATCCTCCTAGACTGACTATTAAAGAATATAGTAAACCGTGTAGTTCCCAAATCACCATGTAGCTTCAGAATAAAATGTAGAAAAGCAGACGGCATGATCAGTTGAACAGATAACACTAGCGCACAAGCAACACAAAAACATCTTTGTTGTAGATGTAAACTTTACAAAACTGGTTGATACCATCAGCATACTTGTGTCCTGACAATTATAGTACTAATTAAGTTAGATGGACAACAGAAGTACATCAAAATCCAAGCTCTGCTCCTCAGCAGTGTGATTAGTAGAGCAGGATTTCGAAGTACCCTTTAGAATCCTTTCCTAATCATCAGAGGGAGCAAAGCGATATGTTTCATTCTGCTGGGCTTGAGGATTAAACAAGAACTGAAAGTTTTTCTGATAGTCTTCTGATACACTGGGAAACCTCCAACTCAGCAGACTTTAAATATGGTCAAAATTCATTTGAGGTAATCCTCAGGAACTTTTAAAACTTGAGGAAAGTCTGGCAGAAGACATGCAGGTGATTGTGAACTGCTTCACTGAGACAGCATGGAAATATGGACTGTCATTAAGTCTGAGGACCATGAAATGGTGCTAAAAATCGCAAATGCGACCGCACTGCAGAGGACAATGTTGCATGTGCACAATGTGGAATGGACTATTTTTACTCACCTTTTTAGCCCACATCCATATATATGCTTGGACAGTTGCATAAAGGTAATTCATGTCCCTACATTCCATTATCATGGGATTATTTCCAGACAATAATATCATGAGGACCACATGAACTCATTCACTCCCGCGGCTTCAACTATTACCTCTACGCTGATGACACCCAAATCTACATCTCTGCCTCTGCTCTCTCTCCCTCCCTTCAGGCTAGTGTCTCCTCCTGCCTTCAAGACATCTCCATCTGGATGTCTGCCTGCCATCTAAAACTCAATATGCCCAAGACTGAACTCCTTATCTTCCCTCCCAAACCCTGCCCTCTCACTGACTTTCCCATCACTGTTGATGACACTACCATTCTTCCTGTCTCACAAGCCCACAACCTTGGTGTCATCCTCGACTCTGCTCTCTCGTTCACCCCTCACATCCAATCTGTCACCAAAAACTGCCAGTCTCACCTCCACAACATTACCAAGATCCGCCCTTTCCTCTCCATCCAAACTGCTACCCTGCTGGTTCAATCTCTCATCCTATCCCGATTGGAGTACTGCATCAGCCTCCTCTCTAATCTCCCATCCTCCTGTCTCTCCCCACTTCAATCTATACTTCATGCTGCTACCCGGATCATCTTTGTGCAAAAATGCTCAGGGAATATTACTTCCCTCCTCAGAAATCTCCAGGAACTACCAATCAACCTACACATCGGGCAAAAACTGCTCACTCTCGGCTTCAAGGCTCTTCATCACCTCGCCTCCTCCTACCTCACCTCCTTTCTCTTCTTCTACAGCCCAGCCCGCACCCTTCGCTCCTCTGCCGTTAACCTCCTCACTGTGCCTTGTTCTCGCCTATCCCATCATCGACCCCTGGCCCACGTCGACCCCCGGCCTGGAATGCGCTCCCTCCGCACATCCACCAAGCTAGCTCTCTTCCCCCCTTCAAAACCCTACTGAGAGCTCACCTCCTCCAAGAGACCTTCCCAAACTGAGCCTCCTCCTTTCTCTTCCCCTCCCCATCACCCGATCCTACCTCCTTCCCCTCACCACAGCACCTGTATATATGTTTGTACACATTTATTACTCTATTTTACTTGTACATATTTACCATTCTATTTATTTTATTTTGTTAATGTTTTGTTTTGTTTTAACTATCCTGGGCAAATTTCTTTTTTGTAAGGATTTTTAGTTATACATTGTATCATGAATAAACTATGATACTAAATATTGGAAATAGTATGGGTTAGAATGTCAAGACACCTAGATCCTAGCCCCAGTAATTCAACCAGTAACACTAATAATGATAGTGATAATAATGATAATAATAATAATTGTGTTCTTTGTTAAACATTCTGTGCCAAGCACTGTATTAAGCACTGAGGTAGATACAATATAATCAGGTCGTACCTGGGGCTCACAGTCTGAGTGGGAGGGAGAGAAAGTATTGAATTCCCATTTTGCAGTTGAGGGAACTGATATACAAAGAAGTGAAGTGACTTTCCCAAGATCACACAGCTGGTACATGGGATTAGAAATCAGATCCTCTGACTCTAGACTGTAATCCCATTGCGGACAGGCTTTATCTCTCTTTATTGCTGAATAATACGTTCCAAGTGCTTAGTACAGTGCACTGTACACAGTAAGTGCTCAATAAATACGACTGAATGAATGAATGAATGAAAAACATTTTCATTCTCTGGATGAGTGACATGACTAATTTGTGCTCAGTTTTGTGCCTGCAGAAGTCGTCCTAATGGCCAAAATGGGGTTAGATTGCTCCCAACCATCTTTAAGCCCATGGCCTGCAACATAGTGAGGTCCTTAGACTTTCAGTCAGTGCCTTTGCTGTGAGCATAGTGTGACCACCTTCCAAGTGAGAAGGCCATTCATTTTGCTGCTTCATTTGAGAAAAGTATGGTATAGTGGATAGAGTAATCGCCAGGGAGTCAGAAGGTCATGGGTTCTAATCTTGGCTCTGCCACTTGTCTGATATGTGATCTTGGGCAAGTCACTTTATTTCTTTGTGCCTCAGTGACCTCATCCATAAAATAGGGATTGAGATTGTGAGCCCCATGTGGGACAGGGACAATGTCCAACCTGATTTGCTTGCATCCATCCCAGTGTTTAGTCCAGTGTCTGGCATATAGTAAGTACTTAACAAATAGCACAATTATGATTTATTTCACGACCAGACGTAGGCCCAGAAGTCAACAGTTTTGAGATCTTTCTTTTAAGGAAGAAAGTTTCTCATATATTGTTCCTGCTTTTCAGAGACACTACTTTTCCTCTTCATTCCTCCCCTTCTCCTAGTTAATCCCTTGTTCCCATTCTACGTTGTCTATCATTTTACTATTTTAATGCTATTTTTTATACATTTATAATGTGCCAAACACTGTATTAAGTGCTGGGGTAGATACAACCTAATCAGTTTGGTCCCTGTCCCTGTCACGCATAGGGCTTAATCTCCATTTTACAGATGAAGTAACTGAGTCCCAAAGTAATAATAATAATAATGGCATTTATTAAGCACTTACTATGTGCAAAGCACTGTTCTAAGCACTGGGGAGGTTACAAGGTGATCAGGTTGTCCCACGGGGGGCTCAAAGTCTTAATCCCCATTTTACAGATGAGGTAACGGAGTCACAGAGAAGTTAAGTGATTTGCCCAAAGTCATGCAGCTGACAATTGGTGGAGCTGGGATTTTAACCCATGACCTCTGGCTCCAAAGCCCGTGCTCTTGCCACTGAGCCACGCTGCTTCTCTAGTAGTTAAAGTTAAATGACTTGTCCAAGGTCACCCAGCAGACATGTGGCAGAGTCAGGATTAGAACCCAGGTCCTTCTGAGTCTCAGGCCTGTGCTCTGTCTGATATCGTTTCTTACCCTGCCCCTTAAGCAATTGCTTATGTCCTTTGTACTCTGCATATGTGGCTATGTCCTCAAAACCTGTCATTTAAAAAATATATTATTGTTGTCGATGATGATGAATGCTTATGTTTATCTGCCCATGCCTTTGCATCTACATTGTATTATTTTTGTTTTCTATGATAAACTATATGCTCTTGATAGGCAGGATTCATATTATTTTTGATTACATTTTGTTTAATGCTTAGCTGAGATGTTAAAAAAATGACAATTCTGAGCCAGGTACAGTAATAAGTGAAGTAATTGAAGTAATTATCCAGATATTTCAAGAAAGAAAATACATTTTCTTCAGTTGTTTGAAAATTTCTAGAGAAATAGTATTTTGTTTTTTCTGAATTACAAGAATCATCACCTCCTGTTACAATTTAATTTATCTAGTTATCTAGTATAGATTGGGAATTTGATTCAGATACTATACGCGGTGTTTTCATTTAGACGGTGTTTACTTATTTTGTCATGTCAGTAAACTTCTTGAATGCTTTGAACACTCCCAATCAATCAATCAATCGTATTAATTGAGCGCTTACTGTGTGCAGAGCACTGTACTAAATGCTTGGGAAGTACAAGTTGGCAACATGTAGAGACAGTCCCTACCCAACAGTGGGCTCACAGTCTAGAAGGGGGAGACAGAGAACAAAACCAAACATATTAACAAAATAAAATAAATAGAAAATATATGTACAAGTAAAATGAATAAATAAATAGAGTAATAAATATGTACCAACATATATACAAATATAAAGGTGCTGTGGGGAAGGGAAGGAGGTAAGGGGGGGATGGAGAGGCTGAAGGGGGGAGAGGAAGGAGGGGGCTCAATCTGGTAAGGCCTCCTGGAGGAGGTGAGCTCTCAGTAGGGCCTTGAAGGGAGGAAGAGAGCCAGCTTGGTGGATGTGCGGAGGGAGGGCATTCCAGGCCAGGGGGATGATGTGGGCCGGAGGTCGAAGGCAGGACAGGCGAGAATGAGGCACGGTGAGGAGATTAGCGTCAGAGTAGTGGAGGGTGCGGGCTGGGCTGTAGAAGGAGAGAAGGGAGGTGAGGTAGGAGGGGGCGAGGTGATGGAGAGCCTTGAAGCCGAGGGTGAGGAATTTCTTCCTGATGCACAGATTGATTGGTAACCACTGGAGATTTTTGAGGAGGGGTGTAACATGCCCAGAGCGTTTCTGGACAAAGACAATCCGGGCAGCAGCATGAAGTATGGATTGAAGTGGGGAGAGACACGAGGATGGGAGATCAGAGAGGAGGCTGATGCAGTAGTCCAAACGGGATAGGATGAGAGCTTGAACGAGCGGGGTAGCGGTTTGGATGGAGAGGAAAGGGCAGATCTTGGCAATGCTGCAGAGCTGATACCGGCAGGTTTTGGTGATGGCTTGGATGTGAGGGGTGAATGAGAGAGCGGAGTCGAGGAAGACACCAAGGTTGCGGGTTTGTGAGATGGGAAGGATGGTTGTGCCGTCAACAGTGATGGGAAAGTCAGGGAGAGGGCAGAGTTTGGGAGGGAAGACAAGGAGTTCAGTCTTGCACATGTTGAGTTTTAGGTGGCGGGCAGCCATCCAGATGGAGATGTCCTGAAGGCAGGAGGAGATGAGAGCCTGGAGGGAGGAGGAGAGAGCAGGGGCAGAGATGTAGATTTGGGTGTCATCAGCGTAGAGATGATAGTTGAAGCCGTGGGAGTGAATGAGGTCACCAAGGGAGTGAGTGTAGATCGAGAACAGAAGGGGACCAAGAACTGAACCTTGGGGAACCCCCACAGTAAGGGGATGGGAGGGGGAGGAGGAGCCTGAAAAGGAGACTGAGAATGAACAACTGGAGAGAAAAGAGGAGAACCAGGAGAGGGCAGTCTGTGAAGCCAAGGTTGGATAGCGTGTTGAGGAGAAGGGGGTGGTCCACAGTGTCGAAGGTAGCTGAGAGGTCGAGGAGGATTAGGATAGAGTATGAGCCGTTGGATTTGGCAAGCAGGAGGTCATTGGTGACCTTTGAGAGGGCAGTTTCGTGGAATGTAGGGGACATAAGCCAGACTGGAGGGGGTCGAGGAGAGAGTTGGTGTTGAGGAATTCTAGGCAGCACGTGTAGACAACTCGTTCAAGGATTTTGAAAAGGAATGGTAGGAGGGAGATGGGGCGATAACTAGAAGGTGAGGTGGGGTCAAGAGAGGGTTTTTTAGGATGGGAGAGACATGGGCCGGTTTGAAAGCAGAGGGGAATGAACCGTGGAGATTGAGTGGTTGAAGATGGAAGTTAAGGAGGGGAGAAGGGATGGAGCGAGAGATTTCATGAGATGAGAGGGAATGGGGTCAGAAGCACAGGTGGCCGGAGTAGCACTTGAGAGGAGGGAGGAGAGCTCCTCTGAGGATACTGCTGGGAAGGATGGGAGAGTAGCAGAGAGTGTTGAGAGCCGGGGGATTGGAGAAGTGGGGGAGAGTGACTTTGGGGAGATCGGACCTGATGGATTTAATTTTATTAATGAATTAGGAGGCCAGATCGTTAGGGGTGAGGGAAGGAGGAGGGGGAGGAACCGGGGGCCTGAGAAGGGAGTTGAATGTACGGAAGAGCTGACGGGGATGATGGGCATGGGTGTCAATAAGGGAGGAAAAATAGTTTTGTCTGGCAGAGGAGAGGGCTGAGTTAAGGCAGGAAAGGATAAACTTAAAGTGAACGAGGTTGGCATGGTGTTTAGACTTTTGCCAGCAGGGTTCGGCAGCTCGAGCATATGAGCGAAGGAGGTGGACAGTGGCAGTGATCCACGGCTGTGGGTTAGTGGTATGAGAGTGGCAAAGGGAAAGGGGAGCGAGTGAGTCTAGCTTAGTAGAAAGAGTAGAATTAAGAGCAGTAATCTGATCATCAAGACTGGGTGGAAGGAGAGGGATCCCAAGTAATTCCCTTGTGATCCCACCTAATCGTGTGAAGTAGATTGTGAAAAAAAGTGGGGCCCTAATCCATAAACCCCACTTACAAAGACCAGTACCTTGTTTTCCTTCTTCCATCAGCCTCCAACTGACTTATGCTGCTGTGACTGGGCAGCTGGAACAACAGTCCCACATGGCTCCTTTGCCTCGGCCTGACAAAGGTGAGTACCGGTCAGGCAGGCATGTCCTAGTGAACAGCAATAGTGTTCTCATCTACTTCTAAACAAGACTGTCCTTTTGAAGCCCACTGTGTAGGTCAGGCCTCATAGTCACAGAAACATTATTTTTTCCTTTTTACTTGCCCAAGCCTCGCTTCCCCCCACCACCCTGTCAACTTGTCCCTGTCCCACTTCATCTCGATCCTGTCTCTTAAAATTGTTTTAGCCAAGTTTTGCAAACCCAAAAAAGGACTGTTGATGAGACCAGGGAACCCCTCCAATCAAGTTATCCCTCAGTACAGAGCATCAGCTACACTGATTCCCCACCCTCCCCACTCTACCTAGCCGGGAAATGGGGAGGGAAATTGCTAGGTACCAGAGCCTAACTCTGGTGGAGGGTGCTAATTGAAACTCAGAAAAAGAGCAGTGTTGCCTGGTGGCAAGAGCATAGGCGTGGTGATCTGTGGACCTGGATTCCAATTCCAGCTCTAGCATTTGTCCACTGTGTGACATCGGACAAGTCGCTTAACTTCTCTGTGTCTCAGTTTCTTCAATGGTAAAATGTGGATTAAATCCTACCCCCTCCTATTTAGACTGTGAGATCTCTGTGAGACAGGGACTGTGTCCAACCTAATAAAACCTGAATCTACCCCAGCACTTATAACATCCACATCCAAGAACAGTGCTTGACACATAATAAGCACTAAAAAATAACATAAAAAACAAAAAACCCGGGATGAATTTTATGATTCATTCATTCATTCATTCATATTTATTGAGCGCTTACTGTGTGCAGAGCACTGTACTAAGCGCATTGGAAGTACAAGTTGGCAACATATAGAGACGGTCCCTACCCAACAGTGGGCTCACAGTCTAGAAGGGGGAGACAGAGAACAAAACAATACATATTAACAAAATAAAATAAGTAGAATAAATACGTACAAGTAAAATAAATAAAAGTAAAAAAAATTATGATGGTTGTGATGGGCATTTAATTGAGGGTCACAATTACTGGCTTCAAGGCTCTCCACCAGATTACTTCACCTTATATATTTGCTGTCTTCATTTGCTACTCCCCAGCCCTCACTCTTCACTCCTCCAATGCTAATCTTCTAACTGTACAATGCTTTCAATTCACCCATCTCTCCCCTTTATGCTCACACCATTTTCCTGTCCTAGAGCTTTTTATTTCCCCAAATCTGACAGACTAATAAATAATTTCCTCCTATTCCTAACCTTCCTGAAAGGTCCACCTCTTCCAACATACTTTCCCCAATTAATTCCCAGCTTCCCAAGCCATGTAAACCTGCCAGCCATTTCTATCACTTCAGTACCTATTTCTGTCATCCTCAGGACTTCTGTACATGCATTTATTCAATTATATATTCAACTGTTTATTTTGATCTACTCTTTCTGAGTACTCTTATGTCAATCTATTTCACTAGAAAATATAAGCACCTTATTAGTTCATTCAATTGTATTTATTGAGCACTTACTGTATGCAGAGCTCAGTATAGTAACAAACAGACACATTCCATACCCACGAGGAGCTTACAGTCCTTATTGGGAGATAATGAGTCTGTTGTTTTTTACTTCCTAAGTGCTTAATACAGCAGCAGTGACATGCTATTACTAATATCAATCAATGGTATTTATCAAGGACTTAGCATGTGCAGAGCACTGTACTAAGGACTTGGGAGAGTACAGTATAATAGAGTTGGTAGACACTTTCCCCATCCACAGCGAGCCAACAGTCCAGAGGGAAAAATGAAGACTGGGGAAGAGGACACTTTTTTCCAGCTCTTTCAGATGAAACTACTACCACCACCCACTACCTCCAGCTGATCTCCCATTATCTTGATTACAATGAGCTATTTAGGAGCAGATGGTTGCTTTTTTAAAAAAATAGCACGACTACACTAACCACAACATTTTATTATTATTACTACTACTACTAGTAGAAGGAAAAGAATCCAAGATGATAGACGAAGATATTACCTAAATGCTAAAATGAAAAATGATACTTGCCCTCATACTTTTTTCCCCAAACTCCTGCTCCAATGCTTCCTTTCAGAGCCACTTTAATCACTGTCCACAGGGAAATCTTAGTGGGAAAAAGCCCATCCAACCCCCTGTACAGCCCTGCACTGACTGAGTGGCTTTCTCATAATAATAATAATAATAATGGTATTTGTTAGGCACTTACTATGTGCCAAGCACTGTTCTAAGCCCTGGGGTAGATGCAGCATATTCAAGTTGTCCCACGTGGGGCTCACTGTCTTAATCCCCATTTTACAGATGAGGTAACTGAGGCACAGGTAAGTTCAATGATTGCCCAAAGTCACACAGGTGACAAGTAGCAGATTTAGGATTAGAACCTGTGACCTCTGGTTCCTAACCCTGTGCTCTTTCCACTAAGTCATGCTGCTCCAACTATACAAATTTCAACACACAAGAAATCAGCCATTATTCGGTAGGATTAATTACAACTCCTCTGCTCTCCTGAGGATAAAATGCTTCAGAGATCAGGTTCCATATGTCATCAAACAGAAGATAAAAACCTACTCACCATTCACAATAGCAGCTTCAGAAACTAAAGAAGAAATGCTCCCCTCCATCTGTATGTAAGTATTAGGATTCAAGTTGTCAAGAGGAGAAACATTGAGCACAGTCAAAATGCACTTGGGAAGAGTGTGGGTGGTAGTTTCGTTGGTTTTCTTCAATAACGTAGCAGACTCAAGAACTAATAACAAATATATTGAATCCCCAAAGCTATGACTAGGTACAGTATGCTTGTCTTCTGTTGTTTTTCATTGTACACATGATTGTAATTTTAATTATGATGCCTTCCTTGTTTAGAAATAACTGGTGATACTACACTGGAAAGCTCTCCCTGATATCAAACTAGTTTACAATGGCCGAAGGGCTGTTCTTATTGGGGGTCAAAAAACCTATTTGCAACCTCAAAGGATGAGAGCTTTTTCTATAAATTATCTCTCCTATACATAAATGTATTTAATGAAAAACAGACTTACCCTCTTAATATGAAGAAGGAGCATCACAGACATTCTCTTCTGGCTCCAAATGCTACATGGAGCTTGGGACATTTTCTACTGCTTTGGAAATTGGTTATGCAGGAGAGGTTTAAGAAACGCCACTTAAAAACAATGTTCCATACATTTTAAGTTGTCTGCACCATTGTCTTTAGCAGCAAGATGGCATCTATGATTGGGTGAAATAGTGAATAACATGCTTTTTGGTCATGAGCAGGAGTGATTTTTCTGTAAAATGTAATTATATTTTTGTTTCATGGAAAGTAATCTCTATTTTAAATCATTTGGGACTGATCAACTTGTATCTACCCCAGCACTTAGAACATGCTTGACACAAAGTAAGTGCTGAACAAATGTAATGATGATTGTAATAATATTTTAGATGAGTCCATGCAAACTGACATTGTTATATAACCCAAACCATCTATTAGCCCAATGTATTTTGATTTCATCTGTGCCACTCTCAGGATCTATAAGCCAGTCAGTCACTTGTCTAACAAGTGACTTCAGTTGTCACTACCCTGGCCATGCCTTGTACCCACAGGGCAGGTTTGGCTTCTGAGTTAGAAGATGGTCAGATTTCCTGGGCTGATTTCATTGTTTATCAGGCAAGAACCAATGAATTGGCTAATAGATCAGTTGCAGTCCTCTCCCTTTAGTGAATCAATAAAATACTTCCAAATACTTTTCCCCTGAGATGTATTGAAATCTAGACTGTCTGCATCCATCTGCACTAGTTTGTTTCTCCGTAAGAATTGTGATCCTCACGAAGACTGAGCTTTGATTGTGTTTGAATGGAGAAAAGGAAATGGAAAATTGAGGGAAATATTTTGATTATTTTGGGAAAACAAAGTTTCCCTTAGAAATAGAGGTTT
Organism: Tachyglossus aculeatus; assembly: GCF_015852505.1. Taxonomy (NCBI): domain Eukaryota; kingdom Metazoa; phylum Chordata; class Mammalia; order Monotremata; family Tachyglossidae; genus Tachyglossus; species Tachyglossus aculeatus. The sequence continues at coordinate 194,395 of NW_024044841.1, read as the reverse complement.
TGGGGTCCCAGATTTGTATTATTAGCTGTAGTACAGGTCGAAGTTGAATTATAAGATTGTAATTATAAGATTGAAGAGTTCTTGAGAGTTCATACACTCTCCATTTCCCTTTCCAGTACTGTATAGTATGAGCTCAGCCTCTTGTATTTCACAAACAAACCCAGGTGGGTAACTTCACTGTACAGACATAGAATGGATGATCAACATCAATCAGTGATATTTACTGAGCACTTACTGTGTGCACAGAGCTATACTGAGCAGTTGAGAGAGTAGATTAGCATCTCCTCAAAGCTTCAAAGCTCTCCATCACCTTGTCCCCTCCTACCTCACCTTCCTTCTCTCCTTCTACAGCCCAGCCTGCACACTCTCACCTGTTCTGCCGTTGACCCCTGGCCCACGTCCTACCTCTGGCCTGGAATTCCCTCCCTCCTCACATCCACCAAAAAGCTCACTTCCTTCCTTCAAAGCCCTACTGAGAGCTCATCTCCAGGAGGACTTCTCAGAATAAGCCCCCCTTTTCCTCTGCTACTCCTCTCCTCCCTATCACCCCAACTCCTTCCCTCTGCTCTACCCCCTTCCCCGCCCCACAGCACTTGTGTATATTTCTTCTTGATTATTATTCTATTCATTTTTTTATGATGTGTAGATATCTATAATTCTATTTATCTATTTTGATGCTATTGACACCTGTCTACTTGTTCTGTTTTGTTGTCTATCTCCCCACTTCTAGACTGTGAGCCCGTTGTTGGGTAGGGAGTATCTCTATCTGTTGCCGAATTGTACTTACCAAGCGCTTACTACAGTGCTTTGCACACAGTAAGCACTCAATAAATATGATTGAGTGACTGAATGAATTGCAATCAAATTGATAGATACAATCCCTGCCCACAGGAGCTTGCAATGCAGTGCAATGGTAAATTCTGAATGGTTCAAGATTCAATCCATTACTAAAAAATAATAATAATAATAATAATAATAATAATAATAATAATAATAATTTCGGTATTTGTTAAGTGCTTCCTATGTGCCGGGCATTGCACTAAGTACTGTGGTGGGTACAAGAAAATTGGCTTGGACACATTCCCTATTCCATATGGGGCTCACAGTCTTAATCCCCATTTTACAGATGAGGTAACAGGCATAGAGAAGTGAAGTGATTTAACCAAGGTCACACAGCAGGCAAGCAATGGAGATGGGATTAGAACTCAAGTCTTTCTGACCCCCAGACCCGTGCTCTGTCCTGTAGGCCACAAATGTTTCTGTAAGAACTCACTCTTCTGATGGGAAATTTTGGTCCAGAGCAGTATTCATTTATTCATTCAACCCTATTTTTTGAGCATTTATTGTGTGCAGAGCACTGTACTAAAAGTTTGGAAAGTAGAATTGAGCAAACAATAAGAGACCGTCCCTACCCAACCACAGCTGTATCTCAATGAGTGTTTTTCAACGTAGGATTTGTCCCCTTAAAGTTTTGGAGTGTGGAGAGGGAAATTGGGGGAAGACAGTGGGGAAGAATTTATATACTCCCCAACTGAATTCTCATCTAGAGAAAATGAGCACCTTGGTACCACTAGGTTCATGTGCTGGCTAAATCAATTTTGTTGCATTTAAAGGACATTCCTGTGAACCACTGCATGATTTGTACATCAGTGACATTTATTGAACCCTTACTGTATGCAGGGTACACAGTATTTATCCCAAAACATCTATCTACCCAATATATTTTGAGCTTTTCTGGTGGCTTTCAGGGTCTACAAGTCAGTCACTCAGTAGTGACAAATAAAGTCAGTTGTTAGAAGTGGCCATGCCTTTTAGCACTGTATTAAAGTGCTCTGGACACAAAAGGACCTGGGTTCTAATTCTGGTTCCACCACTTGTCTGCTGTGTGACCTTGTGAAACTCACTTAGCTTCTCTGTGCCTCAGTTCCCTCATCTGTAAAATGGGGATTGATACTGTGAGCCCCATGTGGGACATGGATTATGTCCAACCTGCTTATCTTGTAATAATAATAATAATGGTATTTGTTAAGCACTTACTATGTGCCAAATACTGTTTTAAGCACTGGGGTACATATATGGTAATCAGGTCGTCCCATGTGAGGCTCAAAATATTAATCTCCATTTGGAAAATGAGGTACCTGAGGCACAGAGAAGTTAAGTGACTTGCCCAAAGTCATTCAGCTGAAAAGTGGCAGAGCTGGGATTAGAACCCACAACCTCTGACTCCCAAGTCCATGATCCTGCTACTAAGCCATGCCACTTCTTGTATCTACCCCAGTGCTGAGTACAGTGCCTGGTACATGGTAAATGCTTAACAAATAGCATAAAAAACTGCTTGGGAGGTACAAGAGAAATAGGAATAAGCCCTGTCCTCAACAAGTTTACAATCTACTTATTGTGTGCAGAGCACTGTACTAAGCACTTGGGAGAGTACAATGCAATAGTCTTGGTAGACATGATTTCTGCCCTCAAGGATATTACAGTTTAGTTTGGGGGGGGAGCGAAGAGGATGTCACAGGGGGCCTAAATAGTTCAGTCCAGCCCTATGCCTCTAGGAGCTGCCCAGCCTCAAATAGGGATTATCTAACTGGAAGCTATCACAACTAAGATCCTTTCACCTAGTCCATGAGCTTCTAAATACCTCAGGAAAGAAGAAAATATATGCCTTAGTCGATAGGAATAAGTCGTCCAGAGATAGGAATTCCCTAGTACCCCTTGTATAACTAGGAAGAAAGAACGTGACCTCTAGTAATAAAAATAGTGTTTTATTTGGCAGTAAAAGTTTTTAGTGCTTGCTAGGTGCAAAGATGGTTACTCAGCACAGGGAAAGAAAAACATAGATGACTTTTAGACATGGTTCCTGATCTCCAGTGTGCTCACAATCTAAGAAGCATGGCATGGGGAGTCAGGGAGGGAGGGCGAGAACAGTATTGGCAACAGACATAAGCCTGTTATTGAGTAGGGACTGTCTCTATGTGTTGCCGACTTGTACTTCCCAAGCGCCTGATACAGTGCTCTGCACACAGTAAGCACTCAATAAATACGATTGAATGAATGATAGAAGAGCGATCAAAATACAAGACCAAATGACAGCAAGCATTCTTATTATGGGCAGGGAATGTGCCTGCTATTTCTGTTGTGTTTCATATTCCCAAGCACTTAGTACAATGCTCTGCACATAGTGCTCAATTAATATGGTTAATTGATGAAAGGAGTACCAGGATTTCAGACTCATCCACATAACATTCCCAAAAGTCACAGGTGCAGCCTTGCTAGTGTCCTTCTCAAACTTCTAAAAGTCCAGAAGATCGCATGCATGGTGGTCGAGTCCTGGGCTGGACTGGCCTGGGCTGGAGTAGTCGACATCACAACAAATGATTCATTTAGGAAGGGTATAAACTGGTGCATATGGATACAAACTTTAGCTTCTTAATACAAGGACCTGTTCTTCCTTGCAAGATGTTGGCTTCAAACCATGCTGCTGTGGTGTTTCGAGAGGATTCCAAACAAAAGGCTCTTGAAATGACTTAGGATGATCACAGTAGGTGAAATTTCCCTCCTCTACTCGATGTAGGTTAACAAACACAGTAACATAGAGGAACACTTTCTACAGAAAGAAAGATGCGTATGTGTGCTTATTTATCTGTGAATTATTTTTGCATATATCTTGTAGAATGGTGATGCACTGCAAGAAATCTGGATTCTCCAACAACTGCTTTCATTGATCCTGCAGGGCTCCTAGTTCCCCAACCTGGAATCTTCTAAAAACATCCTCCTTTAAAAAGAAATAATAATGGCAAATGACATTTATTGAAGCGTCAAGGATTTTGTAACACCACTCTTTCCCATGAGGAAGTTAACTCCCACAATTCATCTACAGGTGGACCCCGGCATAAAGGACATCCAAATCAAGATGATGGCTGAGAGAAATTTTACCTTGCTGACTGAATTCATTTTTGTAAGATTCACAGATTATCGACCTTTCAGAGTTAACCTTTATCTGGTGTTTCTTGGGGTTTATGTATCAACTTTGGTGGAGAATATTGGAATAATGGTTTTGGTCAATACCAGTTCAAGTCTTCAACTCCCCATGTACTATTTTCTCAGTAATTTGTCTTTCCTGGACATCAGTTATTCAATAGCCATTGCTTCCAAAATGCTAGTGAACATCTTAGCATCCAAAAGAAGCATTTCTTTGCATGGTTGTGCACAACAGATGCATTTCTTCAGTTGCTTTGCAGTCACCAAATGCCTTATTTTGGTGGCAATGACATACGATTGCTAAGTGGCTATCAGCAACGCATTGCTTTACTCAACACTCATGTCTCAGAGGGTCTGTGTTGTTTTTATAGTGGAGTGTATGCAAGCGGGAGCATCACCTCAATTGCGCATGTTTGCCTCACGTTCAGGTTGCCATTGTGTGGCTCCATCTGATAAATCATTTTTTTCGTGATATTCCCCCATCATTAGCAATGTCCTGTGCTGACACCCATTTAAATGAGCTCTTGCTTTTTCTTTTATGTGGCTTTATCCAAGCAAGCATTTTTATGATCATCTTCACATGTATCTATTCTTATCATTGTCTTGAATATCAATCTTCAGGAGCAAGAAGTAAAACCTTATCCACCTGCTTCCCACCTAGTAGCTGTCACTTAACTCTATGGGACCCTTCTGTTCATGTACTTATGCCCTATTGCTATCTATTCCCTGGACACAGACAAAGTTGTTGCTGGGTTTTATACTGTAGTCTTTCCCATGTTTTACCCAATTATCTACAGCCTGAGGAATAAAGTTCCAAAAAATGCTGTCAATAAACTGTTACAGAGAAAATGTTTTTCCAAATGAATATAGTTTTCTTCTTTTCAAAAGCCTTTAGAAAGGGAGTTTCAAGAAAACAAATTGCAGTATCATGTATTCTATTGTGGTGAGTGATTTGTGGTGAAGGATTTATTTAACAAGGTGAAATAAAAATTTGAACAACAATCAAATTTGAACCAAGGTGATTCAAGGGTCCAGGTCATTTTTTTTTCTTCAAGAGTAGATTTTTGGTCTTCATTACCTGGATAAGTGCACAGAAAAGTGAAATGACATCCCCACGGTCACAAAGCAGACAAGTGGCGAGGCAGGGATTAGAATACAGATCCTTCTGACTCTCAGGCCCGGGCTCTATATGAATAAAATATTCCGTATTACAGTTTGCTTTACCAGCAAATTAAGTAGCCTTATTTATCCCTACCACTTAAGGTTAATCTATACTGTTACTGCCATCTTCTCCATCAACATCTTTCTCTTCTCTCCACTGTCACCCACCCACTCTCATACAGAGACCCACTCATATATCTAGAGACCACTTGCACCTCTGATGATACACATATACACAAAAGTGAAGAATTGTGGCTTAGTGGAAAGAGCCCAGGCTTGGAAGTCAGAGGATGTGAGTTCTAATCCCGGCTTCACCACTTGTCTGCTGTTTGACCTTGGGCAAGTCAATTCACTTCTCTGAGCTTCAGTTACCTCATCTGTAAAATGAGGATTAAGACTGTGAGCCCCACGTGGGACAACCCGATTACTTTGTAATTACCCAGTGCTTAGAACAGTGCTTGGCATATAGTAAGCACTTAGCAAATACCATAATTATTATTATTACACAAATACAACCATGCACACAGACAAAAACATGAAAATAAGTTAACTGACACTCAGCTTCGACCTTAGAGACCAGCATGCTCTAAATTGCACACCTTGGGATGGGAAGGTAGGGCCAAGTCTGTTTTCCAGTGTTGCATCCTAATTTATTCATGCACCTTCTATATTAGAGTGGATTTTATGATCTGCTAAACTGAATTCATTCCTCAGGAGATTCCAGCAGATGATATAGTTCAATTTGACTACTGTGGAATCTGTGATGCTCTTTTCCTCCTAAGCTTTAAAAGAGAATTTTTTTTCCTCCAAAAACAGAGTCTTAATAGTTCTGGTTTTTTCAACAGTTTGCATGGCATCATCATGCATTAGTGTTGATAACAGAGTTTCGTGTAAATTGGTAACATTTATTTATATTAATGTCTCTCCTTCTACATTGTAAGCTCATTGTAGGCTGGGCACACGTCTACCAACTCTTTTATACTGTACTCTCTCAAATGCCTCGTACAGTGCTCTGCACATAGTAAGCACTCAATAAATTTCAATGATGATGATGATGAGTTGAACCACTTAATTTTACCCCTCTCCATTCTGTATGTCATTCTATTGCCCAAAAGAGAATTTTCAAAAATGCCATTCTGCTTTTGTCTCCACTGTTTAAACTCTAGTAGTTACCCACTCCTCTCTGCAGCACCCAGTGACTCCTAAATCAGTGGGTTTTAAACCACTAAATTAATTCTCTCCTTCCTACTTATCCACTCTCTTCTCCCACTACACCCCAGCTCACACTCTTCACTCCTCTCAAGCTAACCAACTCATATCCAACTAAGCTGCCAGTATTCCATCGAGCAAGAGAAAGTACATACAGTGGCTTATATCCAATATAATATATAACCGGGTTGACCCTCCTGATTTGCAGCCTGAGGAACAGGGATGGTCTTGTCTCTCATACTGCCAACATTTTCCCCATGACATTCCCTCTGCCTGGAACTCCCTCCCACTTCAAATCAGAAAGATCATCTTCCTCATTCTTCTCAGGTTCAAAACCCTCTTATATTCACATCTTCTCCAAAGAGACTTTCTCTGTTAATTGCTATTCTCTTCAGGTTAAATCACTCCATCTGCTATCTCAACAGTTCTGCATTACCTGAGCACTTCTGAATTCACAATGTAAAAGAGCACTTATGTACAGATCTTCGAGTGCATCACTCTATTTCTTAAGCCCTAACTGATCTACAAATCCAACTGATCACATTTTTGAAAGTATGATATTTGTTAAGTGCTGTATTAAGCCCTGGGGTTGAATCAAGATAATTGGGCTAGACACAATCCCTATTCCACGTAATGCTCACAGTCTCAATCCCCATTTTACATAAGAGGTAACTGAGGAACATGAAATTTAAATGACTTGCCCAAGGCCACACAACAGACGAGTGGCAGAGCCAGGATTAGAATCCAGGTCTCCCGACTCTTAGGTCTGTGCTCTGTCTACCAGACCATACTGCTTCTCTACAGGTCACATTGCTTCTTTCCTCCTTCTCTGAAAAAAAATTTTGGTTTTTATGTAGAGCACTGTCTACTATCATACATTAGTGATTATACATTCACTTTAATACAAACAAGGACATACAGACATTTAGCTTTGCCATTGCTCTTCCCTAAATGTTGGGGTTGGTAAGTCCCAAAGTTAAAAAGAAGGGGAATCTACAGTATTACCATCAGAGAAGTCTGAGCCCAGGGGACCCAAAAGGCAAGTTAATGATCCAATCTGTGGATTGCCTGAGTTTCGGAACTGTGTTATGAGCCAAGGAGTTTGTCCCCAAGTGATCCTCAATCCAATATAAAAACATCTTCATTACCCATATAAACTGCTAAGGCTGAATCCTCCCAGCAACAGGCGTTTAATCATTCTGGACTTTGCATGATTAAAGACAGCGAGTATTTCTTTGCCATTCTAACACCCTCATCTGATATGAGAAGTCTATCAGTGTGAAAGATTGGAGGGAAGAATATTCTGCTCTCCATTTACTGGCTAGGTCTCTGCAGGCACATGAAGTGGAGAGTCGAACTAGATCTAGTGATTCTGATTAAAATTGATGGGAAAAATTCCTCTATTATGAAAGTAAGTGGCTATATTTATTTTTTTACTTGTAGAGTAGAATTGTAAGACAAAAATCAAAGCTACTAAACAGGTGAGGACATTTTGAGTGAAATTAGTATGCGGTTATGTTAACGTGTATCTGGCTATTTGGACTTTCAAATGCAAGGTTACACCACCTAAACAGTTAGAGCAATGAATACCATCAGGTGGTTTCTCAGTGAATAAGGGAGATCTATGCCATAAACTTCCTAGCTTGGAGCACACTGGAAAAGAGGCTTTTCTAAATTTTGTCCCTTCCTTCCAACCCATTCCTAGCTGAATCGCAGCAGTGGAAGCCCAGTGAGTGAGCGGCTGTTCCCAGAATGCAGTTCCCTACCTGTACTCTACAGCTTTGTGGAGCCATTCTGAATATCACCAGTTCCACAGTGCACAATGGAGAAGCATGGTCTAAGTCATTGGATGGTTTTTAAATGGAGGAAGGTGGAAGAGACTGATTTACAAGTAAAAATTGTTGAGATCACAGCCAATCTTTCAAGAATAAAGTGAGTCATCTTACCAGCCAGTTAACGGGACATATTAATAATGATAACAGTGGTATTAGGTGCTTTCAATGTACCAGACACTGCACTAAGCGCTAAGAAGTCTATCAGTCCCTGTCCCACATGGGGCTCACAGTTTTAATTCCCATTTTACAGATGAGGAAACTGAGGAGATGAAGTGACTTATCCAAGGTCACATGGCAGACAAGTGACATAGCTGGGATTAGAAGCTGGATCCTTTTGACCCCCAGGCCCATGCTAAATCCACTAAGCCATGCTGCTTCCCTACATACTGAGCACTCCCTCAATGGAAAGTGCTGTGCTTTCTCTGCCCTACCAGGGGAAGAACTGCAAATTCTTCAAATACGACTTATTCATTTTAGTCTACTCAAACTGCCAAATTTTCTCCTTGAGGCTTTATATTGCAACTCAGCTTCTTGGGGGGCCCTTAAAACAAAGATATTTTTAGGGTGGTAAAACTTTCGTTCTTTTTGCTTTTTGCCATCGATACACAGCAGAGAGAAAAATATATTAATGAGGCCAGAAGCTGATTTAAATAATAATAATAAAAATGATAATAACGATGACAGTAATAATTTCTGCCCTCTGTACTTGAGACAACTGGGCTGACTAATAGGGATGTCATAAGGACTTAGAGAAAGGAGAATTCATATCCGTCCCTCTTATGTTCAGCATAAGAAATCAAGGGGTGGGCCTGGGAGTCAGGAGACCTGGGTTCTAAACCTAGCTCTGTCCCTTACCTGCTGTGTGATCTTGGGAAAGTCACTTCTCTGTGCCTTAGTTCTCTTATCTGTAAAAGTGGGGATTCAATATCTGTCCTCCCTTTTAGAGCCCTATGTGGGATCCTATTATCTTGCATCCACTGCAGTGCTTAGTACAGTGTTTGTCACATAGTAAGTGCTTAACAAATAGTATTATTATAATTATTATTATTGTGTGGACAGTCAGGAGGCACCATTTAACACCATGGCTGGCATGTGTTTGGATCAGGGGGGCAGACACACATTCCTGGAGTATCTCCAGAATGCTGATTACTATTGCTCTGTCCCCCAGTTGATCTTTCGTCTATGTATCGAGAGATCAACACTATCAAAGGTCCGAGTAGGCTGCAGAACATGTGGCTTCTGTCCTTGGAATGGCCACCTCTTTCTAATCGAGAATTAATTAGGAAGAGATTGGGAATAAGAGTGGTTGCTTTCTCCTCCATAGTTCCTAAACTACTCCAAAAAGGAGAGTAGGACTCAGTTATTATAGAAAAAATAGGATTTGTTTTCATGGCCATAAAATAACTTTGGTTTCTGATTCAGGTTTCTTTCAAACCCCACATCCTGAGGTTGCATAGCTGCATAGGGTATGGTTATGAGTCGTCTCAATGGTTTTACCTTTTAGTTTCCAAACTAGGAAAGAAGTGTTTTGAGTAAGCCCACAGGCTATGGATCACAATCCATAGCAACAGTAGTAGCAGCTGGAAAACAAATCAAAACAAAACCAAAAAATACATCTGGAAGGAATTTAGGTAAGTTCTCTGGGCTGACTGTATTAGCAGAGGCTTGGGGCTAAGCACTCTCTCAGTGAATATCTTCCTCTTACCATTGATTGATTGATTCAATGATGGGCCAGGAAAGTGTCTTTTGTTCCTATTGTACTCTCCAAAGTCCTTAGTTCAGTACATGGCAGTAAAGAGGCACTTAATATATACCATTACTACTACAATCCCTGTCACTAGAGCACAGAAGACCTCGGTTCAAATCTCAGCTCTGTTACCTTTTCTGTGACCTAGTCACTTATCATCTCTAGGCCTAGGTTTCCTATGTAAAATGGTGATTAGGCTGAATCCCATGGGGCAGCCTGTTTGTCCCATTTTATCATTTTCTATCTACTTTGGCACTTACACAGTGCTTAGCACATAATAAGTGTTTCACTAATACCCCAATTATTGCTCCCTTTCATAGTTTAATAAATATGTTTAATAAATGATATGATCGATTATTGTTGGCATCATTTTGCTTTCTATTTAAAAGGAAAATCCATTTGAAAATCTGAATACATGGCTGGAAGCAACAACACATCAATGATTGAGTTCCTGCTTGTGGGCCTGACAGATAGTGTTCTAGACTGTGACCCCGCTGTTGGGTAGGGACTGTCTCTATGTGTTGCCGACTTGTACTTCCCAAGCGCTTAGTACAGTGCTCTGTACACAGTAAGCACTCAATAAATACGATTGATTGATCGTCCAGAATTGCAGATGCCTCTCTTTGCCCTGTTCTTGATCATTTATCTGGTCACTATGATAGGAAATGTGTGTATGATCCTATTAATCCACATTGATGCCACCCTTCACACTCCCATGTACTTCTTTCTGTGTAACCTCGCACTCTGTGATATCTGCTACTCGACTATCCTGGCCCCTAAAATGCTGATTAATTTCCTTTTGCAACGTAAGTCCAGCTCATTTATTGGCTGTGTCTTTCAGAGTTTCTTTTTTGCCATTTATATTACTACTGAGGGCCTCCTCCCGGCTATCATGGCATATGACCACTATACAGCGATTGTCAACCCCCTATTGTATACAGCTATCATGATCCCAAAGATCTGCCTTCAGCTAGTGCTTGCATGCTACCTGGGAGGTCTTGCACATTTGTTAACACACACAATTGTATTACTGAGGTTGAATTTTTGTGGACCTAGTGTCATCAATCATTTCTTCTGTGATATTCCCCCTCTCCTGAAACTCTCCTGTTCTGACTCCCACACCAATGAGCTGCTGCTTCTGACCTTCTCTAGAGCGATTGCAGCAATCACCTTAATTATCACCGTGATCTATGTCCAAATTGTCACCACCATCCTCATGATAGGCTCAGTCAAGGGGAGATACAAAACCTTCTCCACTTGTGCCTCCCACCTGACAGCTGTGATCTTCTTCTATGGCTCTCTGTCGTTCAGCTACATTCAGCCCAGTTCCCAGTATTCCCTGGAGCAAGAGAACGTATCTGCAGTGGTTTACACCCTGGTCATCCCCATGGTAAACCCCCTGATTTACAGCCTGAGGAACAAGAATGTGAAGGAGGCTTTGAAAAGGTCAATAAAGTGGAAAAATTGCCACCAATAATTACATCAAAACCTTCTTTAAGCAACGCCAGTAGTCCCTGTTCCACCCAGAACTCACAGTCTGAATAGGAGGGAGAACAGGTATTGGATCGCCATTATATAGATGAGGAAAATTAGGCACAGATTAGTTGAGTGTCTTCCCCCAGTTTTCACAGCAGGTAAATGGCAGAGCTGGGATTAGAGCTTTATCCTCTGACTCCCTGGCTTGTGGTCTTTTTATTAGACTGCCCTGATTCTGTAGTGAACAATAAATGGGCAACAATGAACAATAAATGAATGAGAATAGTAACACAGACGTTCATAGTAGGAAGGCAAAAATAAATCATAGAAGAGCTCTAGGGTAAAACATTTTCTGTGTGAACAGGGGTATATAAAGTACAAATTAATGGGTGAACATCTCCAAGATATTAAATCCAACATTTTTCAGGTGATTTCCTGTGAAAACTCTAAACTGTAAGGTCCTTCTCCAGATTGAAAACTCCTTGTTGGCAGGGAATATGTCTACTAATTCTGATGCATTGTACTTTTCCAAGTACTTTGTAAAATGCTGTGCACACACTAAGTGCTCAATGCATAACACGGCTTGATTGACTGATGTCCATAACAAAATATTCTCACAGTGTTTCTGCTTTATGATCGCTCTGCTCTCTATTACATATTTGGGATGTTAGGAATAAGGTTAGTGTTCTAGAACCAAGATCCTGCTATTTTCTATTAGCTATGGCTCTTTCTGTAACTTTATCTTTAATTATGCTGAGAACACTTGTCCAGCTTTGTGCCAAAAAGGAATTGGGTGGCCACCCTCTACATGGTGTAACCCTAACTTCCCAAATACCTCACTGCACCAAAGGCAGAATTTATGTCAGGGCTGATGGGCCTTCTCGGAGCAGGCCAGGAGAATTTTCACTTTACAAGGCCACTGATGGAGCTCGTGGGTTGGAGGGCTTTATGATGGATGAATCCGTTGGAAAGTGGCTCCACACTGCACAAAGAGCACATTTAAACCTTACACCAAATCAAATGTTTAGTATAACATTCATAACTTTCCTCTCCACTTCATTGTCCTTCCCTCCCTTTTTTCCCTCATTCCCTTCCCTTCACTTCTCTTTCTCTCAATTTCTCTCTCCCTACCATTCGTTCCTTCAGTTCTATTCTTCCTTCTTGCACAAGGACTGCTCGGAACCTGGTGTAGCTGGCTCTGGGAGAAGCTTCAGGTTTCTTGAAATTATAGGCAAGAAGCAATAACAGAAATCAACAGGCAAGGTACAGAATCATACAGTTGTGAGTAAGCTTCTTCCTTAGATTGGAAGTTGAAAGCAGAGATAATGTGTTTTATTTCCTTTTCATAGTTGTATGCTCAATAAATACTGCTTTATATTTTTTAGTCTGATGCGAGACTTCATTTTCACTTCTGTAAAGAATGCACTGTAGGTTTCGGCTGTTTGAATTCATTTTTGAAACATGCAGGAACATAAGAAATAGGGAGATCCCTACTGGGATCCAATAGCTTTGGAGCTGAAGGTCCCAGGCCTGGGAGTCAGAGAAACTGAGTCTAATCCCGGCTCCCCACTTACTTCCTGTGCAATGTTAGGCAAGTCACTTAACTTCCCTGAACCTCAGTTTCCTCATCTATAAAATGGAGATTAAATACCTTTTCCTTCTCCTACTTGAACTGTATGCCCTAGGAGACACAGGAACTATGATCTGATTGTGTTGTATCCACTCCAGAGCTTAGTACAGTGCTTGACACAGAGTAAATACTTAACAAGTACCCCAATTAGTGTTATTAGTATTATTACTATTATTATTTTTATTAGAGAAAAGTGTCCAGGGTGGTGGTTCAGATAGGGGGTCGGATGGAGAGGATGCATTTGGAATGCTGTGAGGAAATCCAGAAATCTCAAACTCCAGAACTCTGAATGTAGTTACACACTTCCATGTGGGCTGGCTAAGATGCTGTAGCTTGACAAGAAAGAGGACACATAGGTAAATTTTAAAGGTCCTAGAGCAGCTAAATTTGCTCTTTTGGGAGATAACACTCAAACTCTGATTCACCCCAAGACTGAATCCCTGGTGAGCCCTTTATTAGATTCTGTATCCCAGCAGAGGCCCCTTGTGGCCCAAGGCTCCATGTGGCTCTGTATTGACCTAACAGTCTCTGTGCAGCACACAAACACACAGGAGAAACCAGTGTGATTTTCAGAAAAGGAATTCTATTCAGACTGATATGGGTGATTCTGGAGGTGTAAGGGTCCCAACTTCTTTTGGAATCCTCAAAAGGAACTAAAACATATTTTAAAAATTCTGTCAAGGATATGGTTGAAGAGGGAAAGAAAGGGACACAATCAGGGAGGTAAGGGTAGCAATAGTCAACAAGTAATAGTATTTATTGAGAGCCTGTTATGTGTACAGTGCTACATTAAGCATGTGGAATAAAACAGTGGAGTTTGAAGACAGGATCCCTACCCTCAGGGTGCTGAGAGTCTAATGAGGGAGCACATTCATAGAAGGAAGGGCCATGGTGAGAGCAGGGAAAGAAGGGAGAAAAGGAATCTGTTCCGGGCATGGAATAGGCAGGCTTCCTTTCCTTCAGGTCCCACCCACTGCTTCTGCACTTTCTCCACCCCTGGGAAAGTGAAGTAGAAGGCAGAAGGGGAGCAGGAATAAGAGTAAGAGTGGAGCAGGAAGACAGCCAAATTCATTAATTCATTCAATCATATTTATTGAGTGTTTACTGTGTGCTGAGCATTGTATTAAATTCTTGGAAAGTACAATTAAGCAACAAATAGAGAAAATCCCTACCCAACAATGGGCTCACAATCTATAAGTGGGGAGACAGACATTAAAACAAGTAAACAGGCATCAATAGCATTAATAGAAATGAATAGAATTATAGATATATGCACATAATTAATAAAATTAATAGAATAATAAATATGTACATATATACACACGTGTTGTGGGAAGGGGGGGTAGAACAAAGGGAGGTAGTCGGAAAAATGGGGAGGAGAGGTGGAGCAGAGAAAAAATGGGGGCTTAGTCTGGGAAGGCCTCCTGGAGGAGGTGAGCTTTCATTAGGGCTTTGAAGGGGGGAAGTGCGCTTCTTTGGCAGATGTAAGGAAGGAGGGCATTCCAGGCCTGAAGTAAGATGTGGGCCAGGGGTCGATGGCGGGACAGATGAGAACGAGCCACAGTGAGAAGATTAGCACCAGAAGAGTGGAGCATGTGGGCTGGGCTTTAGAAGGAGAGAAGGGAGTTGAGGTAGGAGGGTGCAAGGTGATCCTCAAAATTCCAGAAACCCACTTCTTGACCCAAACAGGGACAGCGGAGCAGCATGGCATGGAGGATAGAGCACAGTCCTGGGAGTCAGAAGGTAATGGGTTCTAATCCTGGTTTTGCCACTTGTATGCTGTGAGTCTTTGAGAAAGTCACTTCACTTCTCTGGGTCTCAGTTGCCTCAACTGTAAAATGAAGATTGAGACTACGAGCCCCATATGGGACAGGGACAATGTCCCAACCAATTTGCTTTGTATACTACCCCAGCACTTTGTACAACGCCTGACACATAGTAATGACTTAACAAATACCATGATGCTGATGATGTTGATGATGATGATGATGATGATGATGATGATGATGATGATGATGATTGGATCGCAAGGCCATGTGCAACATCCCTCAAAGTCACCATGGCAAACTTCCAGGGGAGCCTCCTGAAGCTTTCCAGGGATGACTTGGGGTGGTTCGGGAAGCTTTGGACCACACCCAGATCTTCTGAAGCACAGGGCCAGATGGATGAGACAGGGTTAGTCAATACTTCTTGCATTCATTCATTCGAATTTACTGAGTACTTACCATGTACAGAGCATTGTACTAAGACCTTAGAAAGTACAATACAGTAATAAAGAGAGACAATCGCTGCCCACATGGGACAGGAAAGGCTGAGCATTTCATTGTAATGATAATTAAAAGAATATCACCTTGTATTTGCATAGATTTTTCATTTCTCCAAAGTGCTTTCACATCAAGCATACCATTTTGTGCATGAAAGACATCTAAGGTAGGGAGAGGTAGCTATTATTATTATTATCAACATTTTAGAGATAAAGAAACTGAGGCATAGAGAGGTTGTGACTTTCCCAGGGCCACTCAACAGGCTAGTGGCAGAGCTGGGACTAATTCTTGTGTGTTCTGGTTCCCAGACTCATGGTCTTCCCACTCTTCAAAAACTTCCAGTGGTCGCCGATTTGTTTCCTCATTAAGCAGAATCTCCTTATCACGGGTCATAAGGCACTCAATCAGCTCGACCCCGCCCTATCTAACCTAACTCAATTCCTACTACAACCCAACCCTGGCACTTCGTTCCTCAAATGTCAACCTACTTACTGTTCCTGATCTCATCTTTCTCACCACTGACCCCTTGCCCTTCTTCTCCCACTTGCTTGGAACTTCCTTCCTCTTGATATTTGACAGATCACCACTCTCCCCGTCTTTAAAGCCCTCCTACAATCATATCTCCTCCAAGAAGCCTCCCTGACTAACCTCTCATTTCCCCACCCTGGTCACCCAAACTCCTGCGCTGGCTATGAACTTGGGTCTGTACACTTTACGCATTTTGATATGCACTCTATCTTCAGCTCCACAGCACTCATGTCCATATTCTTATACTCTGCTGTTTCCCCTTTCTGTAATTTATTTTAATGTCTGGCTCTACCACTATATTGTAAGCTCCTTGAGGGCAGAGATCATATCTACCAACTCTATCAAATTCTACTCTCCCAAGAGCTCAATAAGCGCCTTTGATTGATGGACATAGTACAATCAAGGTTGCTTACAGATTGGACTTGAACTTGCAGCCCCACTTCAGATAAAATCCATTTTTTATTTGGCTCTCCATGTTACGATTTATGTCATTTTATCATTGATAAAATAGATTTCTTGAAGATGCACCAGATTGGGACTGATGACAAACCTTTTTCTGGGAATAGGAAAGGAATCACTAAAATAAGAAAGGAAAATAACAAACCACCAGAGTATTTCCACACTCCAGGGAGGAGACATGTCATCAGAAGTCCCACAAGATATTTTAATGAATTGGATTCAGGTTCTGAGCTAGGATTCAGAGCTCTGAAGGTCTTAAGGGACTGTGTCCCCAAATGTCCTTACCTCCAATATTAAGAGAACCTATGGAGTCAACTCATGGCAGAATTGTCTGTCCCATGAAGGGGTTATCCATACAAGGCTCAGAAGCTAAGGATTTATGCATTTTGGAAATTACTGTCTGATTTGGGTGTTATTCTTACATTGCATATTTACAGCCCTATTTGGGCTATTTAAAGTGAAATGAACTTTTTAGAATTTAATTTTCCAATTTGCTCCAAACTAAATAATAAAGTGCAATGAAAGAAGTTGTGATGCTCACTGGCTTTAACACTCAATACAGGTATGGGTATCCAAGGACGATCTTGCAGATATGCCCTATAGTTACTTTATATGAGAGTGATTTTATTGTATGAGTTCTTATGATAATCAGACACTTATGCAACTTTTTAAAAATGATTTATTCAGACAAATGTGCTGTTATTCTGCAAGCTACTGAAATTTGTACTATTTTTGGTATTCAGCAATTTTTAGGAGCAAGTGTTTGAGACATTGAAAGAAACCAACCATATGCTTAATGAGTTTATATATTTGTAGGTTCTTTTGAAAAAATTATAACCATAGAGCAAGAAAAATATTTAGCTCTCTTCTAGACTGTGAGCCCATTGTTGGGTAGGGACTGTCTCTATATGTTGCCAACTTGTACTTCCCAAGTGCTTAGTGCAGTGCTTTGCACACAGTAAGCCCTCAATAAATATGATTGATAGATTGATTGATCACCTTGTATCCCCCCAGCACTTAGAACAGTGATTCGCACATAGTAAGAGCATAACACATGTCATTATTATTATTATTATAGTTATTATTCGTCTTTTTGGAGCCCTTCACCAGCTAATTGCTAATCACCCTGTTTTATACTTCCCTGTCACGTCAGTCCTTCTGCACCGTCCAAGCCCTTAAGGACATACCAGAGTATTTATATATTCATATATGTGGCTTAGTGGAAAGAGCGCGGCCTTGGGAGTCAGAGGTCATGGGTTCTAATCCCATCTCCTCCACTCATCAGCTGTGTGACATTGGGCAATTCACTTCACTTCTCTGTACCTCAGTTACCTCATCTGTAAAATGAGGATTAAGACTGTGAGCCCCACGTGGAACCACCTGATTAGCTTGTGTATCTACCCCAGCACTTAAAACAATGCTTGGCACATAGTAAGTGCTTAATGAATATCATCATTATTATTACTATTATTCAGTCCTATCAGAATTTTATTTTAGTGCATATCTCTCCTTAAACTTTAAGCCCCACTTGGGATAGAGACTGCACCAACTTGATTACAAATTTCTTAATAATTCTATTATTATTATGGAAGCCTTGAATGTTTAAAGGTAAATTCTAGTTCTAGTTCTCTGTCCTTACTAAGAAACATCCATTTTATATCTATATAATCAGGTGATTTTTTTTAAAAAATATTTGAAATATTTGTTTTCTAGTAAGGTGAATGTGTGCCCTGGATTGGTTAGAAGAGAGCTAGAACGTCCATCTTTTCAGACATCTGAAGTGGAGATAGGGTCACTGAATCAGATTTCTTTTTAAGCAAAGGTTTCTGGGAAATTTGCTCAAGAACAGATTCCTAATTTAATCAGAACAGTACTTGATAATTTTTTTAAAACCGTCATATTTTGTTACTTATAAGGAGCCTAAAATAAGCTTTAGAAATAAACTTATTACAGTGATTCAGCTAAGACAAATCACAAGAGTCCTGATTATTATCACCTTACATTTACCAGTTTTTGACATAGTAAAACTCATTTGAGTTTTTAAAATCCTCTACTAATGTGATTCAATTCTGCCCACTGGATTTTTTGGCTTTATTAGAACACTTTAAAATTTTCTTTTAAGCTTTTGAACAAACATTTATTTTAAGTGGTTGAATCTCCCATATTTTGTTAGAAAGATGTATAAATTTCAAACTTGGGGTAATCTGAGACAAAGCTATCAAAACTAGAATCTTTGCCTTAGAATTTAGAACTTCATTTTCTGTTCAACTCTCCTCCAAATTGGGAGTCAAGTTGAATTTGACATTTATTTATTTTAATACATTTAGTCTATGAAAAATGAACTGCTTTTAATTTTACCTTTCTGACCAGTTTATAGACTCCTTTCTTTCAGGATTTCAGGATTAAAAAGGAAATCATGGACTATCAGAAGTTTCCGTTCGCCCATATGTTCCTGGAAAATGAACCTACCTGATATTTCAGAAGCAGCGTGGCTCAGTGGAAAGATCCTGGGCTTTGAAGTCAGAGGTCATGGGTTCAAATTCTGGCTCCACCAACTATCAGCTGTGTGACTTTGGGAAAGTCACTTAACTTCTCCGGGCCTCAGTTGTCTCTACTGTAAAATGGGTACTAAGATTCTGAGCCCCCCATGGGACAACCTGATCACTTTGTAATCTTCCCAGCGCTTAGAACAGTGCTTTGCACATAGTAAGTGCTTAATAAATGCTATCATCATCATTTAGACTTACAGATGAACATTTTGATGTCATGCTTTCAGTTTCAAGAACAGAAGTATGGGTGACAAGGGTGGATAACCCGAAGTTCAACCCTGAAGAATGAAGTAGTAGACTTCTCCAAATTGTTGGATAAAAATAGTTTAAATCTAGCATAACTGCTTGAAAGAAGAACAGTGAGGATCAAATGAATAAAGGCCAAGAGATGGGTGAAAGTAAAACAAAACCAAAGACTTTTTAATGTGAATATCTTTAAAAGACTCCCTAAATGGTATACGTATGCATATATATATGTATGTATGCATATATACATACGTATTTCACAAGCAATTTATCTGTAACTGTCTATAAATGTTAATGATACATCTTTCTATTGTATGGGCTCATAAAAATATATGGGATTTTATAACTGACTAGATCATTAAATGGCTGTAGGAAATCCCACTACAGTAACTGGATTCATTCTTGTGGGACTGAGCCTACAGAGAAGCACAGTCCAACTAGTAGTTGTAGTCTGTACATTACTTGAAGGCAGTGTCTGTGCCTACCTACTCTGTTGTATTGTACTCTCCCAAATGCTTATTACAATGCCCTGTACACAGGAAGCACTTAATAAATACCATTAATTGATTTACTGATAGCAGTAACAGTATTTACTGAGAGCTCCCTAGGTTCCCTGGGGCAATATAAAATACCCTTATCCTTTATTTCCCGTATCTGCCATTTATTTTAATGTGTCTTCCCCTGTAGAATGGAAGCTGAATTTGGGCCGAGATCACATCTACCAACTCTACTATATCGTACTTTCCCAGGGTTTAGTACAGTGTTCTGCACACAGTAAACACTTAAATACAACATTGATTGATTGCTATACAAAAGAACCCCAAGGCACAGTGAGATTCCACTGTAAAGGTGGAGACAGACATAAAAATATTTACAAATAGAATAATCAGAATAAATAATTGAATGAAAATAAGCAGTGTAGACTAATGGAAAGAGCATTGGTCTGGGCATCAGAGGACTTGGGTGTTAATCTTTACTCTGCCACTTTTCTTCTGTGTTACCTTGGACAAGTCACTTAAATTCTCTGCGCCTCAGGTCCCTTATCTGCAAAATGGGGATTCAGTCCCTGCCCTCCTTTCAATTTACACTGTGAGCCCTATGTAGGGCTTGATTATCTAGTGTCTATCCCAGTGCTTATTACAGTGCTTGGTACATAGTATGTTCTTAACAAATAAAGTTATTATTATTATCATTATTGACAGTAATGACAATGACATTGACAATGACATTATTGACAGTAATGATAATAGTAATAATTAACATTCATATGTAAATGCTGAGGGTGGGTATATATAAATATGAAAATGCTAGAAGAAGCTGAATCCAGGGTGGCCTGCCTGGGCATACTCAGCAATGTTTGCTCCCTTTGAAACAGAGCTTAGTGGCCCAGCCAGTCTGCCAGTGTGTTCCTATTGTAGTGAGACACTAATAATATACATTATTACCACGGTATTTGTTAAGGGTTTACCTGGTGCCAAGCACTGAGGTAGATACAAGATAATAGTTAAAGATAATGAGATCAGACATAATCCCTGGTTATGGAAATGTGAATTATTGCTTTCTGCTAGTTGAACAACCTGCAACACTTCAACAAATCTTGATCTTGCATTCCCACCAAGAATGTTCTTTTATTAATTCTTCTTGCTTTTCTGTTTTTTAAAATATCATATTCCCCATTTGGGTTGAATAGTGATTACTGTGAATATTAACTATGGGAATTTGAGTTCTGTGCTGGTGCACATGCTTGGGCTACACCAGTGATAGAGAGGTTCCTGCCTTAAAAATGAAGAGGTAACTTTAGTTTGTCATTTTGCAACAGCTGTAGATGTCCGAAGTAGATTGAGCACATGTCAACTTGGTCTAATGGGGTGGGGGGGGTGGGGGGAAACTCGTCCCAGTCGTTTAAAACTCATCACACCTTCAACTGGCTCTAGCCAGCTCCAGTTACAAAGGGAGACCACAGGCAGAAATCCTCTCAAAAGTTCCCGAAATGGATAAGATTTTCCCCTGCACCACTGGTTCTACCTCTTCTCTCCCAGTCAGTCATTTAATAATAATTATTGAACATTTACTTTGTGCAGAGCACTGTACTAAGTGCTTGGGAGAGTACATGCTGTTGAGAAGCAGCATGGCATAGTGGATAGAGCAAAGGCCTGGGAGTCAGGAGGTAATGGGTTCTAATTCCATTCCACCACTTGGCAGCTGTGAGGCCTTGGGCATGTCACTTCACTTCTCTGTTCCTCAGGTACCTCATCTGGAAAATGGGGATCAAGACTGAGCCCCATGCAGGACAGGGACTGTGTCCAACCCGGTTTGCTTGTATCCACAACAGTGCTTTGTACAGTGCAAATTAGTACAGTACCTGGAACACAGTAAGTGTTTAACAAATACCACAATTATTATTATTATACAACAGACAGGCACATTCCTTGCCCATAGTGAGCTTACATTCTAGATGGGGAGGCAGATATTAACATAAATAAAAAAAATTACAGACATGTACATCAGTGCTGTGGGGGTGGTGGTGGCTGGTGGGGGTGAATACAGGGAATAAGTCAGGGCAAGGCAGAAAGGAGTGGGAGAAGAGGACAGGAGTGTCAAGTCAGGGAAGGTCTCTTGAAGGTTAATGTGCTTTCCATAAGGCTTTGAAATAATTGTCTGTCTTATGTAAGAGCAACAATCTATCTTCCCTGGCCTCCCTACCCTTGACCCACAATCCCTCTCTGAAAAGCTGCGAACACCTCCCAACCTGGCCAGAAGAATCTCAGATAAGTGGTGGAAAATGCCAAGATTCCTCAAGGAAGCAAAAACAGGGCTTTCTCCTCTTTCTGGACCCACTCTGGGAGTATGGTCAAGGCAGCAATGTAGTTTGATGATTGGGACAAGAACATTAGTTGGGAAAAACTCCTATTCTCCTAACTTTTCTTCATGTCCACCCAAACCACAGTAAACAGATTCAGCTCCTGGGAGTCCAGTTCAAGGTGAATGAAACTCCTTCCCTTCCCTCCCTACCTCTTTTCCTCACTTTCCTTCCTTTCTTCTGATGTTAATATGAGTTCTTCATCCCTATAGCTCATACAATTGCTTCAACCTCACTGATGTCTCAAGTCACATGAAAACTCCATTACTCAAGCCTTCCATTCACAGCTGAATGAGAAAAACGTCCTTAAATATAGGATTTTGTATGGCAAGATCAAATACAACATTTCTTGTCAAGGGAAGACCTCCTAATGGAAGAAGCCACACTGCAGGGGTTTCTGAGAGAGACAGCAATGGGTATTTTCTGAGACACAGCAAGCATGGGCTTGGGAATCAGAGGTCATGGGTTCTATTTCCAGATCCGACACTTGTTAGCTTTGTGACTTTGGGCAACTCACTTAACTTATCTGTGTCTCAGTTGCCTCATCTGAAAAATGGGAATTAAGACTGTGAGCCACACGTGGGAAAACCTGATTACCTTGTATCCCCCCCCAGCACTTATAACAGTGCTTGGCACATAGTAAGTGCTTAACAAATGCCATTATTTTTATAATTATTATTTCTAAGAGACATCATCATTGATGATCATCAGTGATATTTATTAAGTGCTTACTATGTACAGAGCACTGTACTAAGAGCTTGGAAGAGTACAATATAAAATTTTCCAGACAACACAGGCACAGAATTAGCTGGGAGACAAAGCTTCTGTTCAAGGGAGCATGTCACTGATTTTGAAAGATCCAGGGCTGAGTTGCAGGACATCTTAGTCAAGTCTCTCAGGTTCTCAAATACTTCTTCATTTCTTTTTCCAAGTCCCTTCCTACCTCTAAATTCGTTGTTCCTTATTAATCAATAGCATTTATTGATTGCTTTCTGTGGGTACTCTCTGCTTAGGATAGAAGAATAGAGTTATTATCTTACAACTTCCACCCTCATGCATCTAGCCTAGATTTTCCCTTCATTCCTCCCCAACTAAATTCACCAGTCTTCTCCACTTCCTGACCTTGGAATCAGGCACGATATTTTCCTCTGTGCTCTGATCTCTTCCTTTTGCCCTGATCAAAAACCAGGATAGGGTGGGTAGTGTAGCTCCTCAAGAAAAGGAATCACCTCTTTTTCTTCTGTATTTTCTTGCTATGGGCAGGGAACATGTCTGCTAATTCTGTGGTATTTATCCATCCCAAATGCATAGGACGGTGGACTGAATATAGTAAGTGCTCAGTAAATACCATCGATAGATTTCTCAAGCATCTAATACTGAACATTGCACACAGTAGATGCTCACGAAATGCTGTTGATGCTGATAATGCAAAGAGCCAAGAAAGTACCTGAGCTGAGCAGGGAGGTATAATCAAAGAACTGTCAAGACTATCACAGTAAGGTGAAGAATACCAGAGGCCCCGGAAACAAGAAAGCAAGTCACTGCCATGGGGTAATATGCAAGTGATGAAGTAGACCATAGTGAAGAGAGGTGACTGTGCAACAGAGTTCAGTAGAACACAGAATCCAGACATACAAAAAGACTTTTGGCAGATTAATAATATGAAATGCCAAGTTAACTAACGCCAAGCCTAGTTGGAGTCCATGAGGGGATTGTTGTGGTATCTAAACTTGAACATGACTGTGATGTTTGTATTTTTAAAAATATCATATTTGTTCAGCACTTACTATGTGCCAGACACTGTACTAATGGGGTTAATCAGGTTGGTTATCATCTCTGTCCCACATCAGACTTACAGTCTTAACTCCCATTTTACAGATAAGGTAACTGAGGCCCAGAGAAGTAAAGTGATTTGCCCAAGATCATACAGCAGACTAGCGGCAGAAACAGGATTAGAAACAAAGTGCTTCTGACTCCCAGTCTGGTGCTCTACCCACTAGGCCAGGCTGCTACTTATTTTCAAGATCTGCATCCATCTCCTACAGTCAGTATGATCTATGAACCATACACAATATCAAATGGCAGGAAGAAATTACCAACGATGGGAAACTGAAACTCAGTCAGCACAACAGAACGGTGGTGGTCACAGCAACACAGCTCCCTTGGGTAGGAAATCTATGGCAAATAGTTGAACAATGATGGTTTGGTTACCTGAAAGGGGACAAACACCCAAGCCAGAAGGGCAGAATGAACCTTGAAAAGACCTGGTGAAGCACAATCTCTACCAATGGGATATAGTAGTGGAATGTTGGAAGACCATTGCAGAAGTGGCCCATCAATAAGAAGGGTAGGGGTTGCTCTTCTTTGAGCAAAGTCTTCACAAAGATTAAGATATTAAGAGGCAGGCTTGCAGCATGGCCTGGTGGAAAGAGTACCATCTTGGAAGTCAGAGGTTGTGAGTTCTAATCCTGGCTCCTTGTCAGCTGTGTGACTTTGGACAAATCAATTAAATTCTCTGTGGCTCAGTTACCTGATCTG
Source organism: Tachyglossus aculeatus (assembly GCF_015852505.1). NCBI lineage: Eukaryota > Metazoa > Chordata > Mammalia > Monotremata > Tachyglossidae > Tachyglossus > Tachyglossus aculeatus. The sequence continues at coordinate 169,912 of NW_024044841.1, read as the reverse complement.
TAAAAATGGGGATTAAGACTGTGAGCCCCATCTGATATAACATGATAACACTGTATCTCCGCCAGCACTTAGAACAGTGCTTGGCACATAGTAAACACTTAACAAATACCATCATTATCATTATTATTGTTAAAACAGGCCTGGTATAGGACAGTTAACAAAGTATGCGTCATACTTTTCCACTATTTTTGAATTTCAGAAAAGGAAATCATGAGGTACATCTGTTCATATAAATGCATAGGAAATATTTGGATTTTTCTATTTGATTTTTATATTAAATTTCAGAATTTAGTTAACATTTGTAAACATCCTCATTTTAAAGATTAACTAAGTAGACTAAGCTCTGACTAAGCTCTCCTTTTCTTTTCTTCAACTTCCTTCTGAATCGACCTGACCTGCTCCCTTTTTTCATCCTCCCCTTCCAGCCCCACAGCTCTTATGTACATATCTGTAATTTATTCATTTAGATTAATGCCTATCTCCTCCTCTAGACTGTGAACACCTTGTGGACAGGGAATGTGTCTATGATATTGTTATACTGTACTCTCCTAAGTGTTTGTACCATGCTCTGCAAACAATAAGTGCTCAATAACTATGGTTGACTAACTAGAAAGCAAACACTCCATTTCCAATGCTATTATTCTGCTGCATTTAAATTCAGCATGAAAAAACCTTTTTTATACTAGTGAATCTTCTCAGAGCCCTCTTGACCTCCTGGTTCCTCAGGCTGTAGATGATGGGGCTCAGTATGGGGATCACCACTGTATAAAACACCGAAATCAATTTATCCCACCCCAGAGAGTAATCAGATGCTGACCGCATGTAAATAAATGTTGATGTCCCGTAGAAAAGTACCACCGAACACAGGTGGATGGCATAGGTGGAGAAAGCTTTCTGCTTCCCCTCTGCAGATTGGATTCTCAGGATGGCACCTAATATGCATATATAAGGGAGCAAGATTTCTGAGGAGGTTAATACTCAAAGAAAGATGGCAAAGACAAATAGCACAAACTCATTGAGGTAGGTAGCCGAACAAGACAGAGATAACAGTGGGGGAACATCACAGACAAAATGATTAATGACACTGGAGCTACAGAAGGGTAATCTGAAGGTGAGATAGGTCTGCGTGGTGGCAGTTATAAAGCCAACCAGATAGAAGCCGGCCACTAAGAGGTAACAGACGCTCTGGGACATAATGCATGAATAAAGCAGGGGATTACAGATTGCCATGTAACGATCATAAGCCATTGCAGCCAGGAGATAACACTCTCTGCTGGCTGGAACAATTAAAAAATAAATTTGGGCAGCACATCCGTTAAAGGAAATGGTTTCATTCTGCGCTGAGGTTGTCTAAGATCTTGGGAAGAACGGTGGAGGAATAACAGACATCTAAGAAAGCCAAATGACTGATAAAATAATACATGGGGGTGTGCAGTTGAGTGTCAGCCTTAATAACTGTAACCAACCCTATATTTCCAATCAAGGTGACCAAATAAATCATGAAGAATGTCAGGAAGCCAATGACCTTCATATCTGGATTGTCAACCAGACCCACAAGAATAAATTCGGTCACTGTGGTGTTTGCTGCAGCCAGATCTCCAAAATGTGTGTTTTTCCTCTGCTGGGGTGTGACAGAATCTGGTCAAAGAAATGAAAGCAAAAAGTCTGAGGCTCTCTGATAATTTTCCCCCTGAAAATCACTGAAGTGAATAACTGGTGTAGACAATGAGCAGATTCCTTTTTACCTTCCTGGAGGAAGATCTATCCTCCACTAACTGAGTCTCTCTCAGGCCCTCAAAAATTGATCCATTGGTGTTATCAACTGTGTAAAACGTGCCGTATATTTGTCTCCTCTCTTGGAAATATCTCTAGGTTAACTCAATATTAAACCTACCAGCACTGAAGGTTTTCTCCATCAGTATCAGATGAGGAAACATAAAGCCTGTGTCTCCCATAATCCCACAGTAGAAGAAGAATTATGGACTGATTTAGAGCATCAGGAAGCAAACTAGTAATAGATAGTTTTTGTTCAAAATTTTAAAAATTTTATTAAGGAAGAGAAAAACACTAAAATCAAAAAGCAATGTTGCCTCTCCTGAGTGTGTAGAGTGATACCAGGGGTCCAGTTTCTTTGGTCCAAATCTGGTTTGTAGGGTGGTCACTCAGCCCTTGTGGGCACCACAACAAATGTGACACTGTGTGCCGTGGACAATCTACTAGACTGCAAACTCTTTGAGGGCAGGAACCAGGTTACCAGCTCTACTGTACTGTACTTCTCCAAGCGCCTATTACTGTGCTATGCAAACAGGAAGAGCTCCATAAAAGCATAACTGATTTCTGAGCTGCACTTAGCCTTTTCACCCTACCACTTATCCAAATCCTGACTCAACTTCGGGGTGGAGGGGTTGGGAATGCCAGTTTTCTGAATTTCCAATTTATCTAGGTACCTGATGGGTGAAGGGAATTCTGGCACGTGCCCCTCTGCTCCTAGGCCAGTGTTTAGAGCAAGATCTAGAGGAGGTGGTGCCAGTATCCATCTTCCTTAGGCTCCCTGCAGAAAGGAAATTGGAGTTTCTGGAATCTGGTTAGAGGTTCATTCCTGGGGGTCTTCTGGAGTCAGAGTGGTCACATAATCATGCCCTCCCTGCCCCTTCCATATTCTCTGCCTCTATTCTTGAGGCTAGGCTATCCCTCCATTTTTAAAAAAATGGTATTTCTTGAATTCTTACTATACACTTAGTACTACTCTAAGCACTAGGGTAGACACAAGTTAATCAGGTCAGGCACAGTTCTTGTCCCATATGAATCTCACAGTCAAATTAAGATGAATATCAACTATTAAATCCCCATTTGGAGTTGAGAAAACTGAGGCAGAGAGGCCCAAGGTCACACAGCTGACACATGACATCCCTCCCATCCCCTTGTAGGGGTTCCTCAAGGGTCAGTTCTTGGTCCCCTGCTGTTCTCTATCTATACTCACTCCCTTGGGGAACTCATTCGCTCCCACGGCCTCAACTATCATCTCTACGCTGATGACACCCAAATCTACATCTCCACCCCTGCTCTCTCTCCCTCCCTCCAGGCTCACATCTCCTCCTGCCTTCAGGACATCTCCATCTAGATGTCTGCCCATAATCTAAAACTCAGCATGTCTAAGACTGAGCTCCTTAGCTTCCCTCCCAACCCCTGTCCTCTCCCTGACTTTCCCATCACTGTAGGTGGCACTACCATTCTTCCCGTCTCACAAGCCCACAACCTTGATGTTATCCTCGACTCCACTCTCTGATTCACACCACACACCCAATCCAACATCAAAACCTGCCGGTCTCACCTTCAAAACATTGCCAAGATCCACCCTTTTCTCTCCATCCAAACCTCCACTTTGCTGGTTCAATCTCTTATCCTATCCCGACTGGATTACTGCATCAGCCTCCTTTCTGACCTCCTATCCTCCGGTCTCTCCCTAATTCAGTCTATACTTCACTCTGCTGCCCGTATTATCTCTGTATAGAAACGTTCTGGGCATGTCACTCCCCTCCTCAAAAATCTCCAGTGGTTGCCTGTCAACCTAGAAATCAAGGAAAAACTCCTCACTCACTGCTACAAGACTTTCCATCACCTTGCCCCCTCCTACCTCACCTGCCTTCTCTCCTTCTACAGCACAGCCCGTACCCTGCGCTCCTCTGCCACTAATCTCCTCACTGTGCCTCGTTCTCGCCTTTCCCGCCTTCAACCCCTGGCCCACGTCCTTACCTTGGCCTGGAATACCCTCCCTCCATGCATCCGTCAAACTAGCTCTCTTCCTCCTTTCAAAGCCCTACTGAGAGCTCATCTCCTCCAGGAGGCCTTCCCAGACTGGGCCCCCTTTTTTCTCTCCTTCTCCCCTCCCCATCACCACCCTCCCTCTGCCCTACCTGCTTCTCCTCCCCACAGCTCTTGTATATATTTGTACATATTTATTAATTTATTTTACTTGTATATATTTACTTCTCTATTTATTTTATTAATGATGTACATAAAGCTATAATTAAATTCATTCTGACGGTTTTGACACCTGTCTACTTGTTTAGTTTTGTTGTCTGTCTCCCCTTTCTAGACTGTGAGCCCACTGTTGGGTAGGGACTGTCTCTATATGTTGCCAACTTGTACTTCCCAAGCGCTTAATACAGTGCTCTGCACACAGTAAGTGCTCAACAAATACGATTGATTGATTGACTGATTGCCGGCTTGTACTTCCCAAGCACTTAGTACAGTGCTCTGAACACAGTAAGCACTCAATAAATACAGTTGAATGAATAAATGAATGAATGAACGGCAGAATCAGGATAAGAACCCCAATCCTCTGTACTTCCCAAGCACTTAGTACAGTGCTCTGAACACAGTAAGTGCTCAATAAATATGAATTTATTGAATGAATATTGAATATTGCATGAACGGCAGGATCAGGATTAGAACCCCAATCCTCTGACTTCCAGGTCTAGTCTCTTCCCACTAGGCCATGCTGCTTCCCACGTCAACATATCCTCATCATGTAAGCCCTGAAGCTTGCTTGGAATGATGCCATTGTGGGCCAACATTTTGAGGACAGAAATGAGTAGATCGTTTTTCTACTCATCTTCCATTTTCTTCAACTATCTTTTAGTTTAAAGAGAGCAGCTGTGTGATTTACCCACTACACTTCAGTGCTTCCCATGTTGCCCTTGTTTCAGCCCCAGGCTCATTTCACTATCTCAGAGGAGAACAGAGAGGTTCTCTGCTGTTCTCCAGAGTTTCTTAAGATCCAGGGAGTCAACGTACATGCCGTTCCCCCAGCTGGAGGAAACTTCACTTCAGGAGCAGTAACAGTAACATCATGAACCCACGGCAGTAAGCATCGTGACAGACAGAGGTGGGACATTCTCAGATGATCTCTGCTACTCCTGTGTCCTGCAGGCTGCCCAAGAAGAAGGCATTCTGGAATATTCTTCTGGATTTGTGTGTGTGTGTGTGTGTGTGTGTGTGTGTGTGTGTGTGCATGCGCGCATGTGTGTTCGTGTGTGTGTGTGTGTGTGTAGAGCTAGAGAGGGAGTTGAAAGTTTGTGTGTAGTTATGAAAGCATGTGTTTCTTCTCTTCACCTTTGCTCTCTATTTTCTCTTCCTTTTTTTGTCTCTGTGTATCTCACTCCTTCCTGCCATGCTGACTGTATCCCTCTCTTTCTCTGCTTTCTCTTTCCTTTTTTCCAAATCTTAATCTACTGTCTCAGCCCTCATAGAAATTCATTCTACTACCATTGTATGTAATGTATTAATTATAATTGTTTTCCTTGAATAAACCTTTAGAAAAGTCTCTGCAAAAGCTATGGTTTATTTTGAATTTTTTACCTCAATTATTTATGTTTTATCAGTACTGATCCCAAATGGCTCAGGGACAACATTCTATAGTCAGTCAATCAGTCAACATTTATTAAGAGTTTGCTGTGTGCAAAGCACTCTACTAAACTCTTAGGAGAGTACAATACAACAATATAAGAGAAATATTTCCTACTCACAAGAAACATACCATTTCTGGGTCCTGGGTCTCTCCATGATGGTCTAAAATTTATATTCTTTATTAAATTATCTACAGCTTTACGACTATAAATCAAGTTTAGTTCTTTCAAATGACTGAACAAAGATTTATATAATTTACTCTCTGATTATCAGTAACTCCAACTTCCCTCTGGTGGTGGTGTTCATAGTTACTCTGAGGTGCCTTGGCATCTCTACGCTGATGACACCCAGATCTACATCTCTGCCCCTGCTCTCTCCCCCTCTCTCCAGGCTCGCATCTCCACCTGCCTTCAGGACATCTCCATCTGGATGTCTGCCCGCCACCTAAAACTCAACATATCCAAGACTGAACTCCTTGTCTTCCCTCCCAAACCCTGCCCTCTCCCTGACTTTCCCATCTCTGTTGACGGCACTACCATCCTTCCCGTCTCACAAGCCCGCAACCTTGGTGTCATCCTCGACTCCACTCTCTTGTTCACCCCTCACATCCAAGCCGTCACCAAAACCTGCCGGTCTCAGCTCCGCAACATTGCCAAGATCCACCCTTTCCTCTCCATCCACACTGCTACCCTTCTCATTCAAACTCTCATCCTATCCCGTCTGGACTACTGCATCAGCCTTCTCTCTGATCTCCCATCCTCGTGTCTTTCCCCACTTCAATCCATACTTCATGCTGCTGCCCGGATTGTCTTTGTCCAGAAATGCTCTGGGCATGTTACTCCCCTCCTCAAAAATCTCTAGTGGCTACCAATCAATCTGTGCATCAGGCAGAAACTCCTCACCCTGGGCCTCAAGGCTCTCCATCACCTCGCCCCCTCCTACCTCACCTCCCTTCTCTCCTTCTACAGCCCACCCCGCACCCTCTGCTCCTCTGCCGCTAATCTCCTCAGCGTACCTCGTTCTCGCCTGTCCAGCCATCGACCCCCGGCCCACGTCATCCCCCGGGCCTGGAATGCCCTCCCTCTGCCCATCTGCCAAGCTAGCTCTCTTCCTCCCTTCAAGGCCCTACTGAGAGCTCACCTCCTCCAGGAGGCCTTCCCAGACTGAGCCCCTTCCTTCCTCTCCCCCTTGTCCCCCTCTTCATCCCCCCATCTTACTTCCTTCCCTTCCCCACAGCACCTGTATATATGTATATATGTTTGTACATATTTGTTACTCTATTTATTTATTTTACTTGTACATATCTATTCTATTTATTTTATTTTGTTAGTATGTTTGGTTTTGTTCTCTGTCTCCCCCTTTTAGACTGTGAGCCCACTGTTGGGTAGGGACTGTCTCTATATGTTGCCAACTTGTACTTCCCAAGCGCTTAGTACAGTGCTCTGCACACAGTAAGTGCTCAATAAATACGATTGATGATTGATGATGATGATGATGATTCAAATTCTCCTCCTAATCCCCCAATTGCCATGTACAAAGAAGAAACAAGCACTCCCTTTGGGAAAGAATGGTAATTGTTGCTCTTCTTAAACCCATCCTTTCAACAATTGCAATTTTTATGAAATTCCAATTTATTTTCAGTTTGGTTTCTTCACGACTTTCTCTGCTTTTCAAATAGGGAATTTCTATAGTTGAGTAAGGCTTCATTTTCCGGAGCAAAAAAAAAACATGTGGATGTGTTTTCTGGGATACTAATTAACAACAAAACTGGAATATTCCCTCTGTTATCTCTTTTTTAATGCTATTTCTTAAATGTTTACTCTATGTCAAGCATTGTAGTTCCTGTCCCACATGGGGCTCACAGTTTAAATTGGAGAGAGGAGGAATCAATACCCATTGTACAGAGAAGGTAACTGAGGTGCAGAGAAGAACAGCATGGCCAAATGGAAAGAGCATGGGCCTAAGTCAGAGGACCTGGGTTCTTACCTTGGCTCCACCGTGTGCCTGGTATGTGACTTGGAGCGAGTCACTTGACTTCTTTGTGCCTGTTACCTGGTCTGTAAAATCAATAATTCAACTTGTATTAATTGAAAGCTTAATGGCTTTCAAACATAGCAAGTGTTTGGGAGAGTTCAATAAAACAGAGGTGGTAGACACATTTCTTGGTCACAGAAAGCTTACAGTCTAGAGGGCATTCAATACCTGTTCTCCCTCCTTCTTAAACTGTGGAGCCCCTTGTTGGATAGGGACTGTGTACAATCTGATTAACTAGTATCTGCCCTAGTGCTTAGAACAGCGTTTTACACACACGAAGCACTTCACAAATACCACAATTACCACTGTGTTTCTTGTCCAAGGTCATACAGTGGGCAAGTGGCAGAGTCTGGATTAGAATACAGGTCCTCTCACTCCCAGGCCTGGGCTCTTTCCATTAGGCCTCACTGCTTCCCACTCGAACACTTCCTCACCATATAAGCCCTGAAGTACTCTCAACCACCCATAGAGTATCTGTCTCTACCCATAGAGTTTGCCCCATCACTTGGCTGGAATGATACCACTGTGCACCAGCATTATGAGGACAGAGATGAGTGGCTTAACTTTGCACTCATGCACCTTTCCTTCAACTATCTTTCTACCTTATGGTTTAGAATGAGACATTGCCAACCCGAATGATCTTATTCCTTACCATTAGCTTTAAAGCAATCAATCACCTTGCTCCTCCTATCTTACCTCACTGATTTTCTGTTACAACTCTGCAAACTCTCTTCACTCCTTTAGCCTCTTTGCTACTTATTGTACCTCGTTCTCATTTATCTCACCGCCAACACTTCACCCACATCCTGCCTCTGGCCTGGAATTCTCTCCCCCTTCATAATTGATAGATTATTACTTTCCTCACCCTCATAGCCTTATTCAAATCACATCTCCTCCGAGAGGCCTTTCCAGACTAAGCTCTCCTTTCCTTCTTTCTGTGAGGCCACTGCACCTGGATTTGTAAACATTATTCACCCCATGTCACTAATGTAAATACCTGTAATTTATCTATCTATTTATTTATTTATTTATTTATTTATTTATTCATTTACTTATTCATTTACTTATTTATATAATTGACTCTTTCTCCTCCTCTAGACTATAAGCTCCGTGTGTGCAGAGAACATGAGCCCCTTCCTTCCTCTCCCCCTCATCCCCCTTTCCATCCCCCCATCTTACCTCCTTCCCTTCCCCACAGCACCTGTATATATGTACATATTTTTGTACATATTTATTACTCTATTTATTTATTCATTTATTTTACTTGTACATATCTGTTCTATTTATTTTATTTTGTTAGTATGTTTGGTTTTGTTCTCTGTCTCCCCCTTTTAGACTGTGAGCCCACTATTGGGTAGGGGCTGTCTCTATATGTTGCCAACTTGTACTTCCCAAGCGCTTAGTACAATGCTCTGCTCACAGTAAGCGCTCAATAAATATGATTGATGATGATGATGATGTCTACCAACTCTGTTGTACTGTATTTTCCAAATCACTTAGTACGTATCTCTACACACAATAAGTATTCAATAAATACCCTTGATTCATTGACTTAATGAATGCTCATTTTGAAACATGCAATTAGATTGTTTTGTTAAATTCATGATTTGTGAGGCTTTGGGAAAATAATTACTCTGAATTAGGAGACTGATAGAGGAAATTGATGACAGTCATATTTAACACAGTGAAGTGCATTTTGGATTCTAAACTCTTCCTTAAGGAACATATTTATCAATATTTATCTACAGATATCATCATTTTACCTTTGATTTGCTAGTAGATGGACTGTTCTCATCAGTATTATTCACTAAGCACCTACTCTGTTTTCTAAGTGCTTGGGAAGATGCAGAAGTAAATGGCACAGCTCTTGCCATGAGGAAATTTCAATCCATGAACCATTCTTCCTCAGAAATAAATGGTTATTCATCCAATCCCCACTTAATCAATCAATGGTATTTATTGAGCACATATCCTGTGTAAAAAAAATTTGCCTGCACATGAGAATTTTAAGAAAACTGAACACAAAACATAGATGCTCCTATGCTTCTCTGGAAGAGAACAAAAATTATAATAAATATTATTCCTTTTAGTAGTGGTAATATCATTTATTGACAGTCCACTGGGTGACAAACAATTATCTAAGTCCTTGGAAAGTACAAAATAAAGAATTGACATGTTTCCCACCTATAAGGGGATTACAAGCTAGAGCAATATTTGATACTTAGAACTGTGAACATCCAGGTCTGAATCTGCTCATGAGACCAAGGAGAGGGGAAATCTGGGATTTCCAAAGATAACAGATCCATCTCCTCAAGCAGTTTCATCACAAGAACATATAAGTCACTTTTCATATCAAGCAGTTCTACTTCATAACAAATAGCCATCTAAGATTACAAAAGGCAAGTTCCTGGAATACAGTCGGTGTTTCAGTGTTGAAGACATATTTACTGAATTACAACTTTCCTGGATAGACTATGAAGAAGAACAATTAGCAGGAAGATACCTAAGTGGCTATTTTCTTGGGTGCTAATATAGGGCAACAGCGAGAAGGGGAGACAGAATAACTGTTTTAAACCATAGTGAAGCACAACCTCAAAGGAGTTACTGTGACACTGGACTGTAGGGAGATGCCAGTGGTAGCCAACCCAGGATGGTGTGTAAATCCTTAAAAATTTCATCTTTGAACCCACAGGACAACTAAGTAACATTTCACCAGGTGGCATCTCTCAACAGCACATCCTTCTAAATACATCAGGAGGTAGATAAGTGAAGAGAGAGAAAAAATACTCTAGTTTCCCTCAACCTTTTGCTTTTTAGGTGAACTTCTGAGTAGAACTATATTGCCAAGAACTAGTAACATATCCCCCTGTTGATAAATGGTTAGTGAAATAGGTTTCATTAAGGACACTCAGAGATTTAGGTTCTGCTAAAAATAGTTTTAAAATCACACTAGGTATGTCATATACAGACTCAGGCAATAGGGATTTTTTTCTCTTCCCTCAAGAAGGGAGGCATAGTCCCTCAGAAAGAGAGAGAAAGAAAGAGAGTGAGAGGGAGAGATAGTGAGAGAGAGTGAGAGAGAGACAGAGAGAGAGAGCATAAGAGAGGTATAGAGGGAGGAAGAAACTGATCATACAATTTTAACCATCATGCATTTTGGAGGAGTAAGATATCATTCCCAAGACATAAATTATCTCTGGGTTAATAGAAAAAGTGTCAATATCTATGACACATTCTAAGAGGAAAAGGGATTTATTCTGAGTACCACTTTTAATCATCAAAAAACAGAGAAAGCACCTTTGTCTACATTACTTTCCTAAAGACACTCTTCAATTCTTTGTTTCTCAAGCTGCTGATCAGAGAATTCAGCATGGGGATAAACACATTATAAAACACTGAGACCAATCCATTCTGATTTAGAGAAAAGTTTGAATGTGGTTGGAGATACATGATGATCAGGGTCTCATAGAAAATAAAAACAGCAGTCAGGTGGGAAGTACAAGTGGAGAAAGCTTTCCATTTCCCCTCTCTAGAGTGGGTCCTCAGGACGGCAGCAAGAATGTAAATATAAGAGATCAGGATAGTCCAGAGTGTGCTCAAGATATTAAAGGTAACACAGATAAACATCACTAGGAAATTGATGCTCGTATCTGAACAAGAGGATTGTAACAGTAGTGAAATTTCACAGAGGAAATGATTGATCACATTGGATTGACAGAATGACAACCTAAATGTAAGATATGTATGAATAAGAGAATTTGCAAAGCCACCAAAGTAAGTAATTGATGGCAGGATAACACAGACTCTGGGGGATACAATGACTGTATAAAGCAGAGGGTGGCAGATGGCCACATATCGATCATATGTCATCACTACTAGAAGGAATATCTCAGTTGTTCCAAATGCACCAAAGAAATAAGCTTGGGACACACACCCAATGAAAGAAATGGCTTCGGTTTCTGACAAGAAGGTCATTAGCATCCTGGGAGTGACGCATGATGAGTAACAGAAATCGGCAAAAGATCAATTGAGGAAAAAGTACATGGGGGTGTAAAGTTGGGGCTCAATCTTGATCAGCAGCATCATCCCAAGGTTGCCAACCAGAGTGACAAAATAGGCCATGAGAACAAACAGAAAGAGGGCCACCTGAAGATCCACTCGGTCAGTCCTGAAAGGATAAACTCATTCCACATGGTGAGATTTCCTTCTGCCATGGAAATGGAAGGAACAATGCAATATTAGTTGGGTACTTGCTAAGTGAGTGTGCATGAGAAGAGCCGAGTCTTGATACAATAGATTCTTAATCCAGTTGCTCTCCAGGGATTCACATCTTATGGCACATTTAAGCTCCAAACAAAAATTGAGAATGAGTGGATTTCTCTCCCATTTTCATGCTTATTTTTAAGGAAGTGCTTTTCTCCCACTGTTCTCCATGCCTAATTCCCAGGTGTGTACTCTGTACCAGAGATTAATACAGTGTTTTAAAAAGAGTAAGCACTTAATAAATGCTATTACTGCTCTCGTTACTACTACTATTACTACTACCACTACTACTTCTACAACTAGTAGTACAAGTAAGTCTTAATGTATAGGGGGAGAGAAATATTTAAAAAGTGTTATAATGTCTTCTAATTCTTCTTTTGTACTCTGTCATCCTCCTCTGCCCATAGGAAGTTCTCAATACTGCTACTTAATGAAGTAATAAATTTCACTTCTGAGATGCTGATGGCCTTGGTCAGGGAGCTGAATTTGGACACTATGTCCTTACTCTTCTTTGGGCAAAAACCCTCTGCCTATGTCCAGGCCAGACTGAACCTGCTCTTCAAAATCTGTAGGAAAACTGAGCCCTATATTTAGGATTTAATGTTAGATTTAGACCCTAGCCCTAACCCTAAACGTGGTTCAGTACTCCAGATGCTAAGTAATCACTGTTTACATAAGGACAGAATTATTTCAATCAATCAATCAATCAATCATATTTATTTAGCGCTTACTATGTGCAGAGCATTGTACTAAGCGCTTGGGAAGTACAAATTGGCAACATATAGAGACAGTCCCTACCCAAAATTGGGCTCACAGTCTAAAAGGGGGAGACAGAGAACAAAACCAAACATACTAACAAAATAAAATAAATAGAATAGATATGTACAAGTAAAATAAATAAATAAATAAATAGAGTAATAAATAATTACAAACATATATACATATATACAGGTGCTGTGGGGAAGGGAAGGAGGTAAGATGGGGGGAATGGAGAGGGGGGCGAGGGGGAGAGGAAGGAAGGGGCTCAGTCTGGGAAGGCCTCCTGGAGGAGGAGAGCTCTCAGCAGGGCCTTGAAGGGAGGAAGAGAGCTAGCTTGGCGGATGGGCAGAGGGAGGGCATTCCAGGCCCGGGGGATGACGTGGGCCGGGGGTCGATGGCGGGACAGGCGAGAACGAGGTACGGAGAGGAGATTAGTGGTGGAGGAGTGGAGGGTGCAGGCTGGGCTGTAGAAGGAGAGAAGGGAGGTTGCATTTCCTGAATGCAACTATGGTGAGATGAGAAGAGTTACACACAATCCCCTACTGGTCTAGAAAGAGGTAATATTTCCCTCTAAGCCCGTGATTGAAAAACTAAGGCCAGTCAGGGACATTACATTGGAGGTTTCTTATTCCTGGTGCTGAGGATAAAATAAAAGGTAATACCTATTATTAGCAAGGCTGGTTGTTAAAACGGAGGAGGTGGAATTAACAGACTGAGAGGAAACAGGAAAAGGAACTGGGATTCTCCTTGCTTAGGAAACTACATTTTCCAGAAAGCAAAAAAGTTCTGCCATCCCAGAAATCCTGGGGTGGAGACCTTTAAATGTTAATAGAAGAAGCCATTTGCTCTTTTTACTCCTGCCACTGGACTGGGGACCTGGCTACTTCCACTGGGTCTTGGGGAAGACTATGTGCTGGGAGTAAACATCTTCAGAAACCTGTTGATCAGAATTCTCTTATTTGTTTGTCAAAGGAATTTATAAAAACGAGAGGCACTTGAGTATTTGGACCATTGTACCTGGAATTTTGTTTTTCTTTAGCTTTTCCCCCATTATTCCCTTCTTTCACTTCAAAATCAATAATAATAATAATAATAGCCATAATAGTAATAATAATACAACAATAATAATGACAGTTTTTGTTAAGCTCTGACTAGGTGCCAAGTACTGCACTAACTGTTGGGGTAGAAACAAGGTATTTACATCAAACACAACCCCAGCCCAAATCAGGGTTTAAAGTCTAAGTATGAGGGAGAACAGATATCTAATCCCAATTTTACAGATGAGGAAACTGAATCACCCCCCTGGGCTGCTTTCATTCTCACTATTTTGGCAGTTAAACACATTTCTCACGGGATTTCTTCGCAATAAATGTGGTAGGTCACTTAATCCTTTGACTTCTCCCTGTGGATAGTGACCATATTTGACCCCGTGACCCATGGCATCCTTTTAATATTATTTGTAAAGACTTGATAAGTTATACCTTTTCACATTCATGGATAAACAGGACTTCTTGGTTGGATGCCGATACTTAAACCAGTAAAAGAAAGGATGATAATCCAAGAAAATCTTAAATCAAAACCTTTTTAATCTAATTGTGGCATCTCCTGACATTTTACACCCACCATAGCATATGATATATGTGAATCTATATTTATATCAGTGAATCTACATCTGCTTAAGCATATTCAGTCCCTTTTAGTATACTAAAGGGACTAAGCATATTTAGTCCCTTCAATGAATACATTCAATTCCCTAGTTGGCCAGTCTCATCCCTCTCTGGGGATTTGTTCATTCATCTGAGGGAGGTAAAAACCTCCTATAGCAAGATTAGTACACTGATTTCTCTAGAGAGGGGAAAAGCAATTTGGTAAACTTTGCTCATGTGAAGCCTGAGACTTCCTTCACGTTTTCCATTTTTCCAGCATACATGACTGAAGAAAAATAGATCAGAGATGTAAATTCTGTATTTTTGAAGTCAACTGTCCCATTGTTGCGTAGGGACTATCTCTATATGTTGTCAACTTGTACTTCCCAAGTGCTTAGTACAGTGCTCTCCACACAGTAAGCGCTCAATAAATATGATTGAATGAATGAATGAATGAACTGTCCTTTTTCCTTACTCACTGTTTTTTCACGTCGTTTTGATTTAACAGGAAAGAACAACAACTTGATGCCTTTAATCCTCTCTCTTGCCACTCATCCCTTACATACAACATCCCTCTGGCCTAGAAAACCCTCTTCTGGCACAACAGTGATACTACCCCTGTCAGAATCTCCAAAGTCCTCTTACAATCATATATCGTCCAAGAACGTAGTAATAATAATAATAATAATGGTATTTGTTGAGCATTTACTGTGGGCCAGGCACTGTACTAAGTGCTGGGGTGGATGCAAGCAAACTGGGTTGGACACAGTCCCTGTCCCACTGAGGGCTCACAGTCTCAATCCCCATTTTACAGATGAGTTTACTGAAGCACAGAGAAATAAGTGACTTGCCCAAAGTCACACAGCAGACAAGTGACAGAGCTGGGATTAGAACTCATGACCTTCTGACTCCCATTCCCTTGCTCTAACCACTACACCATGCTGCTTCTAAACTCCTCTAGACTGTAATCTCCTTTGGGCAAAGAACATATATACCAACTCTCCCCAGCACTTACTCTGCAAATGGTAAGTGCTCAAATAATACAACTGATTGATTGATTGATTTAATCTTCCCTGACTAGTCTCTCATTTCCCCACCATATTCACCTTCTCTTCTGCATCATCTATGCACTTGGGTCTGTACCCTTTAGGCACTTCTGATACTCACCTCATTGCCATCTTAACAGCACTTAGAAGCATTGTGGCTCAGTGGAAAGAGCAAGGGCTTTGAAGTCAGCGGTCATGGGTTCAAATCCCAGCTCTGCCAACTGTCAGCTGTGTGACTTCGGGCAAGTCACTTAACTTCTCTGGGCCTCAGTTACCTTATCTGTAAAATGGGGATTAAGACTGTGAGCCCCCCGTGGGACAACCTGATCACCTTGTAACCTCCCCAGCGCTTAGAACAGTGCTTTGCACATAGTAAGTGCTTAATAAATGCCATTATTATTATTACTATTATTATATCCTTGTTCCCTGATGTTTTCCCCATCTGTAATTGATTTAATGTCTACCGCTCCTATTAGATTGTAAGAGCCTTGTGGGCAGGTTTCATTCTACCAATTCCAATTGTATTGTACTATCCCAAGTGCTTAGTATACTGCACTGCACACAGAAAGCAAAGGACAAATTCAGTTGATTGACTGACTGATTGAGTTAGTTATGTTGTGTATAGAATGGGTCTGTACCCCTTAGGCACTCCTGATACTCACCTCATCACCATCTTCACAGCACTTATGTGCATATCCTTATACCCTGATGCTTTCCCCATCTGTAATTGATTTTAATTACAGGGGGGGGGGCATGAATCTAGATACCCCACAGTGGGGTATCACCCCCAAATAATACAAGGGTTCCTCTATTGAAGGCCCCTTCATAGTTCTCATTCCCCAGTTTCAGGAACTTGTCTGGGCACAGTCCATGGGGCAATTATCCCCAACTTTGATTTCTGGGGGTTTCCACTGAGAGTTAAGAAGTGTGTAGAAGCAGCATGGCCTAGTGGCAAAAGCATGGGTTTGGGAGTCAGAGGACATGGGTTCTAATCCCAGCTCTGCCACTTGTCAGCTGTGTGACCTTGGGCAAATTGCCTAACTTCTCTGTGTCTCAGTTACCTCATTGGTAAAAAGGGGATTAAGACTCTGAGTTCCATGTGGGACAGGGACTGTGTCCAACTTGATTACCTTATATCTACCCCAGTGTTTAGAACAGTGCTTGGACATAGCAAGTGCTTACCAAATACCATAGTTACTGTTATTATTAAAGGTCATTTTACAAGTCAAGTATGAGTGGGTCTCTTTAGTTGCATTTGGGTAGACTGATTAAAGGCTCTAATAAACCTTTCTTGATTAATTCCCTAGCACCTTATGCCATATAAACTATGATCTTAATTACACCAATTTTTAGGACTCTACATTACACATTCAATTACTTTGATTACTCTTGTAAATATATTTATTTTTTTCACCCCTATCAGAGTACAATTTCCTTGTGGGAAGAGAATATGCCACTTTTAAACTCTGAACTTTCCAATCACTTATCACTGCACCAAATGGGCACTTGATAAACATTAATGTTACCTCTACTGTAAAATGAGGATCCAATATTTGTTCCCCTTTCCTCTTAGGCTGTGAGACCCATGTGGGACAAGGGCTGTGTCTGACTCGATTGCATTGTACCTTCCCCAGTACTTGGCACAATATTTGGAACATAGTACTCAACAAACATTAATTATTATTATTAGTAGTAGTAGTACTAGTACTTAGCTCTCACAAGACTGTAAACTCCATCAGAACAGGAATTGTATTGACCCACTGTATTGTTCTCTTCCAAGCACTTAGTAATAGTAATGATAATATTTTGCCATGAGTTTTCTATGTGCCAAGCACTGCACTAAGCACTGGGATATATACATGAAAATCAGGTTGGACACAGTACTTGTCTCCCAATGACCTACACGCAATAAGTGCTCAGTAAATACAATTGATTGATTTCTAACTACTCTTTTTCCATGGATTTCTCTGAATATAGGATGGTCCCTATTTTTTGTTTTTATTTTATCCCTAGTTCAGGGTTAAAGAGTTCAGTTCAGTTCATCTAGACTGTAAACTCGTTATGGGCAGCGAACATGTCTGATAATTCTGTTGTTCTGTAGTTTAGTGTTCTGCACATGGCAAGTGCTCAGTAAATTCCATTGCTGGATGAATTGATTGACTTAAACAATACCAATCTCCAAAAGCCTAAAATTCAAGTCTAATAATCTCGTATCCATGGGTGAGTGAGCTTGCAATAAACCAGGAGAAAAGGTATAAGAACTGGAGAGTTTAAATAAACCTCTGGGGATTCTGTTTAATAACATGGAAAAAAATCTATCAGAATCTTCTTCATTTGCAAAATGATCACTAAACTGTACCAGCCCTGGTGATAATGAGGTGCTAAGTGTTAAGATTTGGAAAGAAGACTCAAATTCAAAAGGACAGGTTACCTATAGTAGATTCAGGGGAGAATAATGAGGGAAGCATTTCTGCTTAACTCTGCCCTAAGGGGACAGCAATGTTCGAGCATGACCTCTTGCAAGAAAAACTACTTCTTGCTCAGTGAAAAGAGAACGGGCTTGGGAGTCAGAGGTCATGGATTCTTACCACGACTCTGCCACATGTCTGCTGTGTGACCTTGGGGAAGTCACAACTTCTCTGTGCCTCAGTTACCTCATCTGTAAAATGGGGATTAAGACTGTGAGCCCCACGTGGGACAACCTGATTTCCTTGTAATCCCCCAACACTTAGAACAGTGTTTCACACATAGTAAGCGCTTAACAAATGCCATTATTATTACCATTATTATTATTATTATTATTATTATTACAAACTTTAAATGCATATGAGGTGGAAGGGATCATTATTATTCTTATTACTGTTATTGTTTGCTAATAATAATAAAACTGCGATATAATTGTTAGGAATTTACCCTGTGCCAATACTGTGCTAAGTCCTGCAGTGGTTACATGATAGGATAGGATAATCACAGATTTTCCATCATATTTCTCTTACCAGGCACACTAGTGTACTTGGTCAAAAAAAATTAAAGTCAGTAAAATCATCCTTTATTCCAAGAGAGAGAGAGAGAGAGAGAGAGAGAGAGAGAGAGAGAGAGAGAGAGAGAGAGAATGTGTGTGCGTGTGTGTGTGTGTGTGTGCATGTGCATGTGCATGTGTGTTTGGGAGTGTGTGTTTTTGCTCTCAGTAGAGTGTTTTGCAGATAGTAAGCACTCAATAAATACCATGATTGATTGATTGTGTTCACGTGCATGTATATACATATACCAACCTTTCATGATTCAGGTCTCTTCCCTTTGATTTCCATGCTAAGAAAACATGGAGCAATTTTCTTGAAAGCTGAGGGACTTCTCATTCCCAGACCTAGCTCTAATTGTTCATAATCAGGAACATGTTTAGTGTAAAATCAAAACTTGACAAATCACTAGAGATTCAAACCCCAATTGTCCCTAAACCATGTATAAATGCAGAGCCAAAATAATAATAATGGTATTTGTTAAATGCTTTTATTTGTTAAATAATAATGTGCTAAATTCAAGCTCTCATCCTATCCCGTCTGGATTACTGTATCAGCCTCCTCTCCAATCTCCCATCCTCTTGTCTCTCCCCTCTTCAATCTGTATTTCACGTCGCTGCCCGGATTGTCTTTGTCCAGAAACGCTCTGGGCATGTTACTCTCCTCCTCAAAAATCTCCAGTGGCTACCGATCAACCTACGCATCAGGCAGAAACTCCTCACCCTCGGCTTCAAGGCTCTCCATCACCTTGCCCCCTCCTACCTCACCTTCCTTCTCTCCTTCTACAGCCCAGCCCACACCCTCCGCTCCTCCACCGCTAATCTCCTCACCATGCCTCGTTCTCACTTGTCCCGCCGTGGACCCCCGGCCCATGTCATCCCCCTGGCCTGGAATGCCCTCCCTCTGCCCATCTGCTAAGCTAGCTGTCTTCCTCCCTTCAAGGCCCTTCTGAGAGCTCACCTCCTCCAAGTGGCCTTCCCAGACTGAGCCACCTCCTTTCTCCCCCCTCCTCCCCGTCTCCATCCCCCCACCTTACTTCCTTCCCTTCCCCACAGCACCTGTATATATGCATATATGTTTGTGTTTATTACTCTATTTATTTATTTATTTATTTATTTAACTTATACATATCAATTCTATTTATTTTATTTTGTTAATATGTTTTGTTTTGTTTTTTTCTCTGTCTCCCCCTTCTAGACTGTGAGCCCATTGTTGGGTAGGGACCGTCTCTATATGTTGCCAACTTGTACTTCCCAAGTGCTTAGTACAGTGCTCTGCACACAGTAAGTGCTCAATAAATATGATTGATTGATTGATTGATTGTTCTAAATGCTGGGGTAGTTACAAAGTAATCAGGTTGGCCCACTTGGAGATCACAGTCTTAATCCCCATTTTACAAATGAGGTAACGGAGGTACAGAGAAGTGAAGTTACTTGCCCAAAGTCACACAGCTCACAAGTGGAGAACCCAGGATTAGAACCCACGACCTCTGACTCCCAAGCCCAAACTATTTCCACTAATCCACACTGCTTCTCTATACATAATGAAGCAAGAAGGAAATCTTGGTCAGTATCAGGCACTGTTCATTTGAGGCACATAAAACCTCAAATGAAGTTCATCTGGGTCTGAACTGCAGAAATATATCAAATTTATTTCACAATCCCTTGCAGGTGATCTTTCTAGCAGAATTAGGTAGGATCAGGTAGGAAAAAATGCATTTCTTTGAAACTAAATTACAAGATAAAGCAAATGCTTATTCTCCAAAGAGATGCATATTGTTATCGCTGAGTTAATAGCTTATAAAAGTTAATGAAACAAGTGAGTGGATTGTTGACATTAATAACAGTGTTTTAGTGCAGCAAGAATAGAGCTCTGTCAAATGTGAGTCTGATTTTATGTGAGGTCTAGTGATTACGGTTTAGTAGGAGACATTTAGTAGAAATGGGAGTGGTGAAATTAAAACGACACAGCCCTGTCTTGGCTTAGAAAATGCCTAGGTACATCTGAAAGGAGAACTTCTAGCAAACATATGGGGAACTATTTAAAAAAAGTTAGGAGATTGCCAGGGTTTCAAACACATGCATTATTATATCTAAAGTGAATGTTCTGAAATCTGGGACACTGGGCTGAAGGAACTTTGTTATTAATGTTATGGGAAGGAAATAATATTTAAATGTTAGCCAATTTGATTCAATTAACACAAAAATAAAGTATCCTGAGCTTTCCTGAATCCTCAGTCCTCATAAAACGTTGTCCATCTAGCTATAAAAGGAATAAAACTTATTTCCTTCTCTGAACGGTTAGCTTGGGAAATCAAATCACTGCCCACATTTCTTCTCTGCGAATGTCCTGGAAATATTTTCCCTCAATCCAAGGACCTGGGTGTACTTTTCTTTTTCTGATTTCCCCTTCCACTCTGACTTCCCTTTCTTCACTCTGACACCCTTTATCCACATCTGTCAGTGTCAAACATGTATGGGGGGTGGGAAGAAGAGGAAGAAAAATGTCCTAGTCAATTAATTTGCCTCATTTAAAGAGAAGGGGTGTTGATAATAATAACAATAATAATAATAATAATGGTATTTGTTAGGTGCTTACTATATGCAAAGCACTGTTCTAAGCGCTGGGGAGGTTACAAGGTGATCAGGTTGTCCCACGGGGGACTTACACTTTTAATCCCCATTTTACAGATGAGGTAATTTAGGCACAGAGAAGTTAAGTGACTTGCCCCAAATCACACAGCTGACAGTTGGCAGAGCCGGGATTTGAACCCATGACCTCTTACTCCAAAGCCCGTGCTCTTTCCACTGAACAACGCTGCTTCTCTAATTGATATTTAAATCTTCTCTGTTGATATTTAATTTAATCCATCAACTGTATTTACTGAGTGGTAACTGTTTGCAAAACATTGTACTAAACACTAGGGAGAGTATGGTATGTCACATTTGTTAGATATGTTCCCTGCTACAGTGAGTTTACAGTCTAGATGGGGAGACAGACATTCATATAAGTAAATAAACTACTGATGATAATAATAATAATAATAATAATGACAATAATGGTATTTGTTAAGTGCTTACTATGTGCCAGGCACTGTACTGAGTGCCGGGATAGTTACAAGCAAATAGACAATCCCTGTCCCACGTGGGTATCACAGTCTCAATACCCATTTTTCAGATGATGTAACTGAGGCACAAAGAAGTGAAGTGACTTGCCCAAGATCACACAGCAGACAAGTTGCAGAGCCACGATTAGAATCCATTACCTTCTGACTCCCAGGTGTCTAGCCACTATGCCATATTGCTTCTCATATGTACAAAAGTGCTGTGGTGCTAATGGATGGATGGATAATGTGTGCAAATACAAATGCAAGAGCTATAAGGAAGGTAGTGGGATAAATTGAAATGAGGGCTTAGCCGGGAAAGACCTCTTGGAGGAGATGTGCTTTTAATAAGGCTTTGAAGGTGGGTAAACATTTAAAAAGTGTTCCAATTATGGAGATGCAGTCAAACTTCAGACTTGCCCTGGATTTCCTCCCTTTTCTCCTCCTACAAGATTTCCCATTCTTATTATGCATTTAATCTGTGTCCCTCTCCACCCTTTCTGAAAAGAAAGAAAAACAACATTTTTTTAGCATGGCAAAAATGCACAAATGTGCATTTAATTTTCACTGTGAGAAAAATAGGATTATCTCCTTTCAGCAAGTTACCTAATCAGATGAGGGGGTCAGGAAAAGTTCCCTTTTTATTTTGGCATTTAGGGGGACTCTGTTTCTCTGGGGGACAGGTGGAGCAGTGGGGAAGCAAAAACAGAAACCACACCTAGGAATTCGAGAAAACTATCTTTACTCGACTGAGACCAGCAGTTAAAATCTGGAACCATCTCTGGAGCTTCCTATCTTTTTAAGAATACCTCTTCTTCATCTCTGGAACAGAAGACTTCACTTGCTAGGGTGACAGTCACCATCTCGGCTCCACTTCTATACCCCTCCCATCTTCAAGAGGTTGAGCAGGATAACCATGGCTGGCTACTCTAGACGAATAGCCATGGTGATGTGTGTTTCCAATTCCTCTATGAAGCTGCTGGTCTTGATCTGGGGATTCCAGGATCTGAGCATTCTGGGGCAAGTGCACTTACCTATTAACATGAGTGGTATTTTTTTAAAATCAATCAATCAATCAGTGGTACTTTGAATGCTTACAGTGTGCAGAGCATAATACCGAGCACTTGGGAGAATACCTTAGAGTTGGTATGTCTGTAATAATAGTAATGATATTTGTTAAGCACTTACTATGTACCAAGCACTATTCTAAGCACTGGTAGATACAAGGTAATAAGGTTGTCCCACTTGGGGCTCACAGTCTTAATCCCCATTTTACATATGAGCTAACTGAGGCACAGAAAAGTTAAATGACTTGCCCAAGCTCACACAGCAGACAAGTGGCGGAGCCAGGATTAGAACCCATGTACTCTGACTCCCAAGGCCATACTCTTGCCACTGGGACATACTGCATATTTGGTAAGTTCTTACTATGTCGCAGGCAATCTTCTAAGTGCTGAGGTAGATGTAACTTAAACAGGTGAGATTTAATATTTAATCCGTTGTCCCCTAACTGATGACTGATCTGATCTCTTATTCTGTCAGGTATCACTTGGAGAAGTCTCATAAATGGCTAAAGGGAATGGTATTGTGATAAGACAATTTGTTCTCTTGGGGCTGACAGATAACCCTGGCTTGCGAATGACCTTTTTTGTGCTGTTTCCTTTTATTTATTTGGTAACTGTGGTATGAAATCTCTGGATGATCGTGTTAATTGAGGTGAGTTGCCAGCTTCATTCCCCTCCAGTATTTTTTCCTCGATCACCTGGCTTTCTTAGATTTCTGCTCTTCATCATTTTTGCCTACCAAGATGCTGGTGAACTTCATATCTGAGAGGAGAATCATCTCTGATGCAGGGTGTATCCTCCAATATTCCTGTTTCAACGTGTTCATAACCACAGAGTGTCACCTGCTGGCTATGATGGCTTACAACCGATATTTAGCTATTTGCTACCTACTTAACTATACAGGCATTATGACCCTAAAGGCCTTTATATGTCCGGTGACTGAATTCTACTTAATGGACTTTTTGAACTCACTTACGCATACGAGTGATTTACTGAGTTTGTCTTTCTATGGACCTAATGTCATTAATCATTATTTCTGTGACATCCCATTATTGTTCAAACTCTCCTGTTCCAACGCCTACAACAATAAGGTCTTGCTCTTGACTTTCTCTGGGGCCATTACAGTAATCGTCTTTCTGAGAGTAATCAGCTCCTATGTGTATATTTTCTCGACCATCCTAAAGCAAAAAGCCTTCCGCACCTGTGTCTCCCACCTGACCGTGATCACCGTTTTCAATGGAACAATGCTATTTGCATATTTTCATCCAACTTTCACCTATCCGTTGGCTCAGGCCAAATTACTGTCTGTGCTTTTTACTCTCTTGTTCTTGCCTTGTCTTTTGCCGTTGAATCATTTCTGACACATAGCAGCACCACAGACACATCTCTCCCAGAACGCCTTGCTCTCCATCCGAAATCGTTCTGGTAGTGTATCCATAGAGTTTTCTTGGTAATGGAAGTGGTTTAACATTGTCTCCTTCTGCAAAGTAAACTTAAGTGTCTGACCTCGACTCTCTCCCATGCCGCTCCTGCCCAGCATGGGTGAGTTTTGACTTGTAGCAGGTTGCCTACCTCTCACTAGTCACTTGCCAAGCTCGGAATGGAATGGGTATGCCACTGCTTGATTCTCCCTCCCATAGCTGATGCTGGTAGAGTACGAGAAATGCTCCAGGTGTGACCCTGGGAGGGGGACTCACTTGTTAACGATCCTGAATCTCTTGATTTACAGCCTAAGGAACAAGAAGGTCCAGGAGGGTTTGAGAAGGATGGTGCAGAGGAAAATATATTTTCAATGAATGGGAAGGTGAAAAGTTAGTGATTCTAGTGGAGGAGGGGGGCCTCTCGACGCCCCTGCTCCCAGAAGGCTACTATCCTCCGGACTCCGCCATAGGGGCCCGGGATCCCTGATCCTGAGGCCCGTCTGCCATTACAGAGTGGGGCCCCTGCTCCAGGAAGGACCTCTCACCTCCGGACGCTGCCACGAGGGGCGGGGACTCTCCCTCCCTCCACGAACAGCCTCTTATTGGGCTGCCATTATTCGTGGCCGGGCTCCTGGCCGTCCTCCTCTCGAACATCTGCATCCCCGACCCCAATCAGTCCAGGACACCGAGGCCCCTGGACTGGGTTTTCCTCCAAAAAAAAAATCATCACTAGACTCACCCCTCGAAGGGAACTCCACTCTGTCCAAGTAGCCAACTGGGATCATGAGACATTGTGTCCCCCTACTTCCATCCCCCCGTCGTCCCCCCCATAAGCGACTTTCTTTGAGGAGCCCCCACTCCCTCCTTCCCGGACCAGCCAGGACTGATTACCCCTGCCCCCATCCCAGAAGAAAAAGGCCCTTGTTCCCACCGAGTTACTTCAATAATAACCCCATTCACACCTACTCAGCCCACCTATGCTATTTGTCTGTTTACTCCTCTTCCCAGGCGTTTCTTCTCTCATGAACACTCATAACAGTTACGCCCAACTCCAGAGCTGCCATCCATAGGACTCCATACTCCACCATATCAGACATTTCTGCCAAGAGCCCCTGGACTCTCCTTGTCATTAGCCTTTTTGATTTGATTTGACTGACCCATGAACAATTCATCCTGCTGCTTTGGGCATCATCTGGCTATTTTATGGATGCTTCTGCATGTTAATTGTTAACTGCTCACTATGATGTCATCATCTGCTTATTTTATCATTGCTATCACATGTTAATTGTTATAATTGTTACTTGCACTCTGTGATGTCAATATCTGCTTATTTTATTGTTGCCATCACATGTTAATTGTTAACTGCTCTCTGTGATGTCATCATCTACTTATTTTATTATTGTTATTGCATGTTAATTGTTAATTACTCTCTTTGCTGTCATTTACCTATCTGACCTCACCAAGAACTATCACTTCCCCTGGAACCATCTGCCCTTCCCAGGCCTCACATTCCCCTTCCCCTCTCCCACCCAGATCTTTCCCTCCCTTTCTCCCATCCCCACTCTTCCCCTTACCCCCTCCCCAAAGTCCCTTTGTACCAGTGCCAACCCTCAAACCCTCCCTTCCAACCCAATCACTTCCACACCCTTCTCTCCTCTCCTACCCGCCCCCGCCCCATCCCAGTTATCCCTGCCCATCACCACCCCTCTCCCCCCTCTCCCTGCCCAGGACCCCACCAACTTATTCCAATACAAACCCTCCCCTCACACCCTTCTTCCTCCCTCTTCTCCCTTCACAGCTGCTGCCAAGTGTGGCCTACGGGACTCCTGCTCTATAATAGGCAAGCTCCCTTTCATCCTTGACCTGTTCCTTTCCAGCTCTCTCCTCCTCCTGACCCTAACCAAAACAGGGCTCACCCCGGATGACACGGTCACTTCTGCTGTTCTCTCCAGCAGAGGCCTCTTCTTCTCCCACTCCCCCAGACTCACTGGCAAAGGAGGAGGTGTCGACTTCCTTTTCGCACCCCAATGTTGCTTTCGTACTATCCCTCCTCCCCCTTCACTTTCCTTCCCCTCCTTTGAAGCCCATATATTAATCGCCACTACCACCCCCTCCAAATCCTTGTAGCAGTCATCTACCGCCTCCCTGGCCCCACCTTCAACTTTTAAAACCAATTTTGACCCCTTTCTCACTGTCCTTCTCTCCTTTTCTATGCCCACTCTGATCCTCGGAGACTCCAGCATCCACATGGATGTCCCTGGTAACTCCTCTGCTGCCTGCCTTCGATCTCTCCTTGATGCTGCCAACCTCCTGCTCCACCCAACCTCACCCACTAACCAACCTAGTCACACCCTGGACCTCGTCATCTCCTACCGCTGCACTATCTCCACCCTCACCAACTCTGAAATCCCTCTCTCTGATCATAACCTTCTCATTTGCTTCCTCACTCACACTCCTCCTCCTGTAAATCTATATTACTACCCTACAGAGACCTCCACTCTCTCGACCTCATCCATCTTTCTCAGAGCATCAAACCCCACTTCGCCTCCCTATCCTCTCTACCCAATCTTGATGGCCATATTACTGTTCTCAACTCTACTCTCTCTACTCAACTCAACTCACTCACTCCCCTCTCCCTTCGCCACTCTCATACCACTGTCCCACAGCTTTGGATCACTGCCAGTGTCTGCCTCCTTTGCTCTTATGCTCAAGCTGCTGAACACTGCTGGCAAAAGTCTAAACACCAAGCCAAACTTGCTCACTTAATGTTTATCCTTTCCTGCCTTAACTCTGCCCTCTCCTCTGTCATGCCTGATGTGCATCTAGCTTTATTTCTATTTATTTATTGTGATGATGACATCTGTCCACATGTTTTGTTTTGTTGTCTGTTTCCCCCTTCTAGACTGTGAGCCCATTGTTGGGTAGGGTCCGTCTCTAAATGTTGCCAACTTGTACTTCCCAAGAGCTTAGTACAGCGCTCTGCACACAGTAAGTGCTCAATAAATACAATTGAATGAATGAATGAAAGGTAACGTTCAGCACTAGCAGCTAGGGAGAACAAGAAAAACACATTCTGCAAACGATACCACCTTTTTGGCCAGAAGTTCGTTGACCATCATTTTAGGAGCAATGATAGAAGAGTAGCTGATAGCCAAGAAAGACAGATTGTTGAGGAAAAATGTATGGGGTTGTCAAGTTGGGAGGTCATCTTGATCAACAAGAATATGGTCAGATTCTCCACCACAGTGATGAGATAGATGGCCCAAAACAGCAGAAAGATGACAAATTGTAAGTCTGAGTGGTCCTTAAATCCCAAAAGAATGAACTCAATCACCCTGGTACAGTTATTCTCTTCCATTTATTCCACTGTGCCCCTTGGAACTAGGTAGAAGCAGTTTATCATTAGAATGGAACCAAATTCTGCCAGAGAGTTTACCCTAATGGAACTCTCTGTGACTCATTGTTGTTAATACAATGTCCTTGCTGAGGTTACGTGTCTTCTCTGAAAATCATTTCAGCAACTGCATGCTCTATGAAAGGAGAAATGTGTTTGATTCATAGGATTGAATCACGTTCACGTTGGAATCTTCCTGCTCTCTTCATATTCTACCTGTAATGGCTCTCCTCAACAATTACTGTCTTTGGACCTTTCTTTGCCTTAAAGGAAAACTACACTTAGAACCAATATTGAGCTTGCATTGCAAAACCTCTGGAGAATAATTGAGACGTTAGTGTACTCCCAGATACTCTCGTAAGGCATCTTATGAGAAATAGTGGGAAACTGGAATCTGATCCACAGCAAGTGACAGAGAGCAGGAGGAGGAAAATACAAGCCACAAGTGTCTGCTACTGTCAATACAAACCCAGCCATCAGAATTGGGGAAGCACATTCAGGAGTGGCAGGGGAAGACTTGGCTATTGTGAGCAGCAACTGCACTAATAATAATAATAATAATTCTGGTATTTGTTAAGTGCTTATTATGTGCCAGGCACTGTACTAAGCACTGGGGTGTATGCAAGCAAATTGGGTTGGACATAGTCCCTGTCCCATGTGGGGCTCACAGTCTCATCGCAATTTTACAGATGGGGTAATTGAGGGACAGATAAGTTAAGTGACTCGTCCAAGGTCACACAGCAGACTAATGGTGGAGCCAGGATTAGAACCCATGACCTTATGGCTGTTCGGCCCATGCTCTATCCACTACCCCATGCTGCAGTATCGGTAGCATGAGGCAGGAGGGAAGGAGGCAGGGAAGTACAGTGTTCTGCATACAGTAAGCACTCAATAAATATGATTTAATGAATGAATGAATGAAAAGAAGGAAGCTCTGAGTGTGCAACTCAAAACCCTGATCTCCAAATACAAGTAATTCCCAAAGTGGGATTGGAGAGATCTGCTCGGTGAGAGAAAGACCCTGGCTACAAAGCTTGAAGACACACTTACAAACACACACACATACACAAACACAAACACACACAGATAAAAAATTAACCCAGTCTTCTCATAATGAAAGGAGATTGCTTTCTTGCAAACTCTGGGTTAAAGAAAACTCATATTGTACTGTTCATTGTGTTAGGTGCTGGGTGGGGCACATTTTCTTCCAGCACCATGGTATGCTATATTCAACAGACTCGCATTATTGGAAGATCATTTTCTAATTCTCTAACAGTATTCTAGCCAAAATACACAGTGAAAACATGTGTTGTAGCAGAAACGAGTGCACAGAGAAACACCCAGGTGCACAAAGAAAAGGTAAAAAAACCACCCATGAAAAAACACCCAGAGACAGAAAAACATGTGGACACACTAGAATGTACAAATACCCAATCACAGATGCACAGAGATACAGACAGGAGAACAAACATGGACACAAAAACAAAGGGAGAAACATGCTTAAAATGCACAGGGAGAGGCTCACACATTGAACAGCCTATGGAGAGATGCTGAGGAATGTCCAAGGACATGCATGAACATGCACAGGTAAACATACCTGAACACAAACAGAGAAACATGCATTCGTAAATGTGGGAAAATGTATATGTTTCCATCCCACTCCACCACTCCCAGGAAAACACATAAGGACACACAGAAACACGAATAGGGATGGCAACCCACAGACTGAAAAACACATAAAAATGCATGACCTTAATTACTGCAGGGAAATAAAGTGTAGATTATCAACGAGCCAAAGGAAATCCCCAGTTCCAACACCTTCCTTCTTCAACGTTTTCTTTCCTCTCACAATTAATCATAAATTAAATGCTAGAAGGAAGGGAGGAGGTTCAGGGGGAGAATATCATGGAATATATATATATAAATACTCTAATCTCCTGAGAACTTTGACCTCCTATTTAACAAATATTGATAAGGCATTAACTCTTAAGGAAGTCTCTTCACCCTAAGAGGGATTTTTTGTCCAAAGGAACAAATCCAACAAGTCAAAATCCAAACATATCCAACATAATCCAACATACATGAAATCTATATACAAATATTTTACACTGAACACCTTCTATTTATCAACATTAAAAAAATTGCTGTATCTTTATCCTCACATGATCTGAATACAGGAGGTATCTTGGTCCGAATAGATGTTGTATCTTTATCCTCACATGATCTGAATCCAGGAGGTATCTTGGCCTAATAGATTGGAGATCCAAGCAGGCTCCAATTGCAAAGGAGAAAATGTTGTAACCAAAGGGACGAAAAAACCAATGAAGGTCACATTCACAGATGGAAGGATGGTCATTTCACTTTCGTTGGACATACGATGATTTCCTCAAAACTCAATAGAAGATGCTTACAGCTTTATGCTCTGATTGGTGGAATTTTGCTGATGGGGTGAACAGGAGGGAATAAGTCCCTAAGGCAGCCCTGTACTCCAGATCTCATTCCAGGAACTATTTGGAGTACTAGTTGTCCTTTGGGAGGATGGGAAAATTATTTACATCTGGTTTTCCACCTCATGGGAGTATTCATTTGTGTGGAAATGGGTTTTCTGAAGATCCTCCCTTTCCTTCTTTCAGATAAATCAGCACAGCCAGAAAGCCAAAAGTATCTGAAGGCCTTACAGGAAACATGGCACTTGCAAGAAGATATAATTAAATGTAATATCGAGTAATAATTATATAATATCAATATAATATATAATAATTATATAAACGATATAATTCTGATTAATTCAGAATCACCATCCTAGAGATGATGGAGAAACAGAAAGAAGAGAAGGCAATTGTTTTGGTGGTTTAAAAGCAAAATATACACACAACTTTCCCCTAAGCCAATCATCAGCATTTGTCAGGGTCAGGGTAGGCTTGGGGCCACATAGGTCTTCAAACACCACTAGACTTTCCCCTTCACATGTCAGGGATTCATGATCAAGGTGCAGGATTTATATGCAAATTCCACTCTGAAATCTTAAGCAAAAGTTTTCGGCCCAAGAAGCAGGGTTGTGGCAAATCTCCAAAGGAAGAAGTCTCTGTGTTCAGTAATTTGGATAATCTGGGCTCCCCAAAGACCACTTTTGTCAGCAAATCTATAGCATGCAAGCAAAACTGGATCTTTTTTCTTGATTATTTCAGTTCTTTGCAACTCTTTTCCGTATGAAGCCTTCATATTGGAGTAAGATAAATGGGACCCAAGGTTCACTTTAGAGGTTCATTTGTGTGCTGAATGAATGAGGGCAAGTCATTCAACTTCTATGTGCCTCAGTTTCCATGACTTTAAAATGGGGATGAAGTACCTGTTCTCCTTCCCTCTTAGATCAATTATACTTGTTGTTTTCTTACTTTTAGGAAGTAAGTGTTCAATAAATATGATTGATTGACTTAGGGAAAGTCTTTTGGAGGAGATGTGATTTTAATAAGGCTTTGTAGATGACAAGAGTGTTGGTTTCTGAGTAACTAAAGGGGAGGGAATTCCAGGCCAGAGGTAGGATGTGGGCAAGGAGCCAGCAACAAGCCAGATAGGATCAAGGTACAGTGAGTAGATTGGTGTTAAAGCAGCAAAGTGAGAGGGCTGGGTTATAGTAAGAAGTCAGTGAAGTAAGATAGAAGGGGGTAAGGGGTTTGAGTGTTTTAAAGCCGATGGTAAGGATTTTCTGTTTGATGCAGAGGTGGATGGGCAACTACTAGAGCTTCTTCAGGAGTGGGGGAACATGGTCTGAGCTATTTTTAAAGAAATGATCCAGGCAAGCAGAGTGCACTATGGACTGAAATGGTGAGAGAGAGGGGGCAGGAAGGTTAGCAAGGAGGTTGATGCAATAGTCAAGGTGGAATAGGATAAGGGCTTGGATCAACATAGTAGTAATTTGGATGAGACTATGAACCCCCTGTGGCTCAGGGACTATGGCTGATCTGATTTGTTTATATCCAACCCAGTGCTTAGTATGCTGTTTGGCACATAATATTTTACAAATTTTAATTATTATTATGGTTATTGTGATGATTAGCACTGGGCTTGAAGACTTTGGAAAGTTCCCAGTGTTTGGGAGACTTACTAGGTATTCAGAGTGGCTCTCATCTAACGAAGGCTCCAGGGACATCTACCTGGATTAGAGGGTGTGGGGAGACACGTCATTAAGAAATTGAAAATACATGATTAACCACTATTATTATTACATTATTATTATCATCATCATTATTGTTATTACTACTAATCATCATAGTAGTATTTATTAAGCATTTACTATGTCCCAAGTACTGTACTAAATGCCGGGATAAATGCAAAATAGTCTGGTTATATACAGTCCCTAACACACCTCAGGCTCACAGTCTGTGAGCCTGAGTCTCACAGTTAGACTGTCTCTATCACAGATCCTCTGGTACCAGCCATTAGACATAAACTGAGTGAATGAGAACAGCCAGCATTTATCCTAGGGATTGTGCCTGGAAAATATACTCAACTAGGAAAGGCCTAGGAAATTGAAAGGGGAGAAGAAGTTAATGGCTGAGGGTTACTTCATAGGTTTTTAGATCCCCACAAGTGATTTCACAGATTGTAGCTCCTTGAAAGAGTTTTGTTTAGTCCTAGATTCCTTTGAGGTTCTAGACTTCTGGACTCTCCAGTTCTCTTCCACACAAACACAAAACAATGCACTCCACTTCCTAAGGGTGACAGTTCTCCCTCTGCCTCTGCCCCCATATCATTCTTAGGACCACCTGTAATTGTTCCAGGGATCTTCTACCCTAAATCCACCCTAACAAAGCAGTGTGGCTTTCTCGATATAGCACAGGCTGAGAGTCAGAAGGACTTGGTTTCTAATGCCAGTACCATCACTGTCTGCTGTGTGAACTTGGGCAAGTCATTTAACATCCCTGGACCTTAGTTGGTCCATCTGCAAAATGGGCATTAAGACTGTGAGCCCCATGTGGGGCTCTTCATTCTCTTCACTTTCCTCACTCTTGGCTTCAAGGCTCTCCAGCACCTCACTCACTCTTACCTCACCTCCCTTCTATCCTTCTACAGCCCAGCCCGCACACTCCACTCCTCTGCTGCTAACCTCCTCACTGTGCTTCCTTCTCACCTATCCCACCATCGACCCCTGGCCCAAGTCCTTCCTCTGGCCTGGTATGCCCTCCCTCTGCACATCTGCCAAACTAGCTCTCTTTCTCCCTTCAAAGCCTTAATGAGAGCCCACCTCCTCTAGGAGGCCTTCCCAGACTGAGTCCTCCTTTTTTCCTCCCCTCCTCCTTCTCTCCTCCCTGTCACCTCCCCCCCGACATCTGTCTTACCTCCTTCCCCTCCCCATAGCACTTGTATATATTTCTACATATTTATTATTCTAAGTTGTACATATTCACTATATTTTATTAATGATGTGTGCATAGCTATAACTATATTTATTCTGATAGTATTGACTCCTGTCTAATTGTTTTGTTTTGTTGTCTGTCTCCCCCTTCTATACTGTGAGCCCATTGTTGGGTAGGGACCGTCTCTATATGTTGCTGATTTGTACTTCCCAAGTGCTTAGTACAGTGCTCTGCACACAGTAAGTGCTCCATAAATATGATTGATTGATTGAATGAATGAATGAATGTGGGGCAGGGACTGTATCCAACCTTAATTATTTTGTATCTACCCCAGTGTTAGTATAGTACCTGGCACATTCATTCATTCATTCAATCGTATTTATTGAGTGCTTACTGTGTGCAGAGCACTGTACTAAGCACTTGGGAAGTACAAGTTGGCAACATATAGAGATGGTCCCTACCCAACAGTGGGCTCACAGAGCTTAACAAATACCATAAAAAGTAATCCTTGAAATAGGCCTGGGAGTCACATAGGGGAGCCTGCATCCCTGTTAACATTGACTGGGTCACATAGCTTTCCAGATCTCCCCTTTCTGGGAAGGAGAAGATTTCCCTGCCTCTACCTTTGTCTCTCAACCTAAAATCCCTCAGAATATCAAGGTGATCATTTGAACTCTGGCCAGGCATGACCCCCTCTGGGAGAGGCTAGAGGGAGCTTGGAGAAGAATGGGCTCAAACCCCCTCCCTCAGCTTCCCAGTTAAACGTGTCTCCTGAGCAGCTGGAATTGATTACAGACACATTGATTACAGATCTGAATAGGACTTAAATAGATGGTTTGCAAGTATTACCGATGCATTAATTGGGTTGCAATTTGAATATAATGCTTATCCAAATGTTTTTCTCTTTCTTTAAAAAGTTTGTGTCTTTCCCTGGGTCCCTTTCTATTTTCCTGTAGATGTTCTGGTGTACACATTCTTCCTTTTCCTTTCTCTTCTCAGCGCAGTCTTACCCTCTCCAACCTCTTAATGCCCTTTTATTTCAGCTCTTAGTCCTCTGGTCACTCTCCCTCTCAGGAATAGAAGACCATCTCTTCTGGTCTCCTCTCCTAAGGACCTCAAATTTTTGGGTAACTTAAGCTTTTAGGGCCACATCTCAGATCCCTCTTCCATTCCCTTTGTTCTTCCAAGGTCACAAGTCAAACCTCCCATGTGTCCTGACCTACCAGATCACATCTCAGGAAACCTTTCAACACCCTGTGTCATTCCACGAGGGTCCCGACCCAAACTTTCTTCCCAAAATAGTTGAGAAGCTCCTTCCCCCCAAAAAAAGACTCCCACTTTGTCCCTTCCTAATTCTTCTGTGTAATTGGTTGGTCATAAAAATAATAGTAGTGTTTGTTAAGTGCTTACTTGAGAAGCAACATGGCTTGGTGGAAAGAGCAGGGGCCTGAGAGTCAGAAGGACATGGTTTCCAATCTTGGCTCTACAGGATGTCTGCTGTGTAACTTTGGGGAAGTAGCTTCACTTCTCCGTGCCTCAGTTACCCCATCTGTAAAATGGGGATTAAGAGCATAAACCCCATGTGGGACAGGGAATGTGCCTAACCTGATTAATTTGTATGAACCACAGCCCTTAGAACAGTGCTTGGCATATAGTAAGTATTTAACAACTACCATAATCATAAGTATTGCTATGTGCCAAACACTGTAGTAAGCTCTGGGGTAGAAGCAAGTTAAGGGATTCCTATCCCAAATGCTTCATGATGTACGGGAGAGGGAAAGCAAGTATTTAATACATATTTATAGATGATGAAACAGGTACAGAGAAGTTGAAGGATTTGCTCAAGGTCACACAGCAGGCATGTGGCTTCCTACTATAATATATTCCCTTGCCTCTCTTACTACCATCAGGACCGAAAATTATATGATTTCTCATGGGCTGCATCCTTCTCTTTAGCTTTCAGGTATTATTATTTTCTCTGAACAAGAACTAGGGGGAAAAGATCAGAGAGGCGACTTTATCGAAGGGTGAAAGGGAGAAAAGACGGAACTAGGGATGGGAAAACAAGATGAACAAAACATCATGGGAAAGTCAGAGGCTGAAATGGGGAACAAAATGAGCCTTTATATTTAGTTTTATTTCTGGGCCTGTCCTAGAAACCATTGAGCAAGTCTTTCTGATTTCTCCTCTCCTCATGTCAGGTTCTTGTAGTTGTCCAGGGTCTCAGAAATCTCCCTGAATGCTCAGAATGGAATGATTCCCATTCAGCCAAGAATTCTCATGTTCTCTAAGAATTGACCACATGATTTGAAAATCTAAAGGAAAACTTATCATATTGCATCGACTCCCTAGCACAGTGCTAGGGACAGTAAATGGTAATTATTCTACCAAATAATAATACTAATAGTATGAGCAAAGCACTGTCTGAGAGCTGGGTAGATAGAAGGTAATAAGGTTGGACACAGTCCCTGTGCCACATGGGGTTCACAGTCTTAACCCCCATTTTACAAATGAGGAAACTGAGGCACAGAGAAGTTAAGTGACTTGCCCAAGGTCATACAACAGACAAGTGGTGGAGCCAGAATTAGAACCCATGTCTTCTGACTCCCAAGCCCATGCTTTTCCAATAGGCTAAACTGCTTCCCTAGGCCATGCTGCTTCCTCAAGTGCTAAGCAATTCTTTGGAGAGTACCATAGCAGAAAATGCAAGCTTTCTGTATTAAAGGGCTAAATAGTATATTTGTGTTCAATCAACATGGATATCAATCAGTGATACTTATTGAGTATGTGCTGTGTGTAGAGCATTGTACTAGACACTAGGTACACTACAATACAGGAGGGTAAAACGGAGAAGAAAACCTACAGTTATCTTTATGAAAAAGAAGATTACTGATTACATTCACTGACTGAAGAATTTCCAGATTTTTGTCTTCTTCAAGGCCCTTTTGACTTCTTTGTTCCTCAGAGTGTAGATCAGAGGGTTGTACATGGGGATCACGAGGGTATAAAACACAGCCACCATCTTGCCCTGATCCATGGATTTGGTGGAGGTGGGCCTGGTGTATATGAAGAACAGGGTCCCATACAATATGGAGACCACAGTGATATGGGATGCACAGGTGAGAAGACTTTGCATCTCCCTTCAGCAGAACAGATCCTCAGGATGGCAACCACAATGTAGATATAGGAAAAGAGAATGGCCACGATGGTGATTATTAAAACCAACGTAGCAAAGACAAAGTGGATCAAATTGGCAATGTAGGTGTCAGAGCAGGAGATTGCATGGAGGGGAGGAATGTCATGGAAAAACTGGTTGATGATATTAGAGCTTCCAAACAACAATCTGAATAAAGAGCTAGTGTGCACAACTGCACTGACACAGGAAAGGAGGTATGAACTGGCTACTGAAAGAATACAGACTTCCTTAGACATAATCACCATGTAAAGCAATGGGAGACAGATGGCAATGAACCAATCATATGCCATTGTGGCTAAAAATAATTCCCTACTTGCATAGAAAGAAAGAAAGAAAAACTGAACCACACACTCACCAAATGAAATGACCTTGGTTTCCAATAAGTAGTTGATCAGAACTTTGGAAACAATACCAGAGGAATAGACCGCTACTAAGAGAGACAGGTTCCTGAGGAAAAAGTACATGGAGCTGTGAAGCTGGGAACTGATCTCGATCAAGGTTACCATAGTGAGATTCCCCACGAGGTTGGTCACATAGATTGTGAGAAACATCAGAAACACTATGAGCTTTACTTCTGGCTGGTCTGTTAATCCCAAGAGAATGAACTGGGCTGCTGTGGTGCAATTTCTCTCCTCCATTTCTGGGACTTTTATTTCCTGGAAAAAATAATTTACAGATAATAGTCAAAATAAGAGTAATAATAATAATGAACTGTGGTACTTCTTAAGGACTTCCTGTGTTCCAAGCACTGTGCTAAGCACTGGAGTAGATACAACTTAATTAGGTCAGACACAGTCCCTTCTCTCATACAGCTCACAATCTAAGATCTAAGAAGGAGGGAAAACAGGTATTTAATCTCTATTTGCCAGTTTGAGGAATTGAAGCCCTGAGAAGTTAAGTGACTTTCCCAAGGTCACGCAGCAGGCGAGTGACAGAGATGGGATTTGTTATGAACTCAGCCTAGATGACTCCATTTTGCTCAAGGACTTAGCCTAAGTGACTCCATTTTGAACAAGGACTATATCTTACCAGTACTGAGCAAGGAGTTCCTGTAAACAAGACATCTTATCAGGAGTTCCTGCTCAAGCAAACCGAGTAAACAAGTATTAAGGAAGTTGTTTTTAAACTGTTACATTCCCCGTGAGTCTAATTGTTTGAAGCTCTAATAAAGGCTGCAGCAGGAGGTGGGATCAGAGATGTTCATCACTACCAGGGTCTTGCGACTCCCTTGCTCACAACTCTGTCCTCTATCCCCCAACTAGTCACTCGTACCCCACTGGGGTGAACAGACTAGTTGGGACCTCACATTTGCAACAGATTAGATCCCAGGTCCCCTGGCTTCCTAGTCCATGTTCTTTCCACTAGAAACTGTCCACTGATGCAGTCACCATTCAATCAATCAATCAATAGTATTTATTGAGCACTTACTATGTGCAGAGCACTGTAATAAGCACTTGGGAGAATACAATACATTAGCAGCACGTTCCCTGTCAGTCTTTTATTTCAACATTGAGAGCAATATCCCTAGCTAGATCTGCAGGAATGAGCTCCTAGAAATGAGAACAAATGAGTACCTAAGAATGCAGCTTGTAATCAATCAATCAATCAATCAGTTGCATTTATTGAGCACCTATTATGTGCAGAGTACTGTACTAAATACCTGGTAGAGTACAATACAATAAAGTTAGGAGATATGGTACTGGCCCTTAAGGAGTTACAAGTTTGTAAAGTTCTTGCTGTGCATTAGGGTTGTTCCAAGGAAATGAATCTTCATTTTCTAATCAAATATAGGTCTGCAATAAAATGGAATGCATTCTGACTCTTCCTGTTAGGTTGTTGGAAATGAAATGCAGTCTAAAGATGAATGGGATTGAGAATAACAAGTTATTCCATTCTCATTATCTGATAATGTAGGGTAGTAGAGGAAGTCAGTTATGTATGAAGGAGATAGAAAAGCAAAAAAGGAAATCCAATGACTGCATGAAAACACAATATTGTTCTAAATAATAATAATAATCACAGAGCATTTCAGTGGGAAAATCTAAAAGGCTAAATAATCTGTCATTCAGGGAGTGGGGACCTGGTAGCATCAAGCCCCTGAGCTTAGTGCTTGATCCCATGTAATATCCCAGATAAGCTTACCACACTTTATCCAATTAATCAATCAAGAGACAGTATTTATTGAGCACTTACTCTGTGCAGAGTACTGTACTAAACACTTGAAAAAGTACAATAGAGTGGGTGGACCCAGTTCTTGCCCTCAGTAACAATGATAAGTGTGGTATTTGTTGAATGTGCCAAGAAGAGTACTAAGTGCTGAGGTAGACAAACACAAGATAGTCTGGTCAAGCATATTTCCTGTCCTACATAGAGATCACAACTTAAGTAAGAAGGAGAACAGGTATTAAATGCCTAGTTGGCAGATGAGGAAACTGAAGCACAGAGAAGTTAAGTGATTTGCCCAGTGTCAGAAAGCAGGCAAGTGGCAAAGCCAGGATTAGAACTTGAACTTCCCAAGAGTTTAGTACAGTACTCTGCACACAGTAAGTGCTTAATAAATACGATTGAAGGAATGATTAGAACCCAGGTCCTCTGACTCCAAGACCCCTGCTCTTTCCACTAGGCCATGCTACTTGCTCAAGGTGTTCATAATCTAGCATCCACTAGGCACTTTCATTCATATTCACATTCCACTCAGATCCTGTTACTGTTATGTAAATGTTTTTTTTTTTCTGATTTAAAATGTCTTATGGAAATTTTAAGTGCTTACTATGTAGCAAACACTGTTCTAAGCCCTGGGATTGATACAAATTAATTAGGTCAGATTCAGTCCTTGTCCCACAAGGGGCTCACAGTCAAGGGGGAGGGAGACCAGGTATTAAATCCCAATTTTACAGTTGAAGGATCTGAAGCACAGATTATTTAAGTGACTTGTCCAAGGTAATAAGGCAGGAAAGTGGCAGAACAAGGATTAGAACCCAGGTCCCCTGGCTCTCAGGTCTGTGATTTATTCACTAGGCCATGCTGCTTCCCAATTTGGGATGGGTTGAGATTTTACAGTACCAAGAACTCTGATAGACCCTAAGATTACTGTGGACAAGGAATGTGTCTACTGTTATACTATACTCTCCCAAGTGCTTAGTTCAGTGGTCTGCAAAGAGTAAGTGCTAAAAAAATACATTTGAATGAATGAATGAATGAATAAATGAATGAATTTTACCAGACAAAACCCAGGGTTTAGTGGCTGAGCCCCAACTATCAAGAGAATAATTCTGACAAGAGCCTATTACAGATAGTTTGATTAGTCTTTATCCTTGTACCTACAATGGATTGCCTAGTTGCACATGAAGATCTTCACCCATTTCCTAAATTTCCTCTAGCTTTGCCCTTTCCTAGATGGCAAAGACTGTGACATCTGACTACAGGGAAGTACACTGTAGAAAACAACACCCTTCACCAACCTCCTTTCACTTCACAATCTCTCTGCTTCTCTTGCAAACTTCACCACTTCCAAGAATAAAGTAGCGTTACTCAACACTTCCAGTTCTGGCATTTTAAAGTCCAAAGGGATAATTTACCCTTATTAACTGAAGTGAGAGGTTAAACTTTCTGCTCTGCCAGTATTGTTTCAGAGCTTTCAATTTTTTTTTATTGCAAATTGTCTTTGGAGATGGAGGAATGGACTAGAATACCTCACCAGCTCTCTTAAAGTTCTAAAATACCACAGGCGCTGCGTTTTTATCCACCACTCAGTGACTTCTAACCATCTTTTACTATTCCATTAGTACTTATTCTGCAAAGTGAAAACATTTCAAATCCAATAAATTGGGGAAAATAACATTTCCAAGGTAAAATGGAACAAAAGGGAAAAAGCATGAAGTTGTCCAGCTGCACATACCCAATTACCCTGTCTGATCCTTAACTCCTGGTACAGTTGATATTTAAGTGGAATATAGGCTGTGACTGTGCTTAAAATCATTGAATACCACGTGGAGACAAAATGTCTAATACATCTCCATCTAATCCAGGCCAACATGGATCATTAAAATGAACCCTTTGAGAATTTAAATAATTGCATAGAGGCTGTTTTCTTATACTGTGGAAATATCTGGGTGTCATTTCAACTGCTTTCAGTTACTCTTAAAATAACAGCCTTGTTATTCAACTAAACAGAAGAGTGAATGATGTTTATCAATTGTGTTCCTGGGGGCTGAGGTAAATTAGGACATTTGTTGGAAAGCAGTTTTTAAATATAGTTCTAAAGGAATGGTAGCCTGTGGAAAATCAGTTTTCTGTCCCTTTCACCCAAGGCAATCTTGTGTTGAGGAGATCTTTTTCCAATAGAAAAGAGCATTTTGTTCTCTGCTCTATACAAACAAAGTTACTGTTTGGCCTCTGTGGTTGTGCCAATTAGACTGAGACACTTTTGGAATAAGGAGCCACTAGTCCTGCCTCTAGGATTCCGACTTCTACAAATCACCTTGGTTATCATTGGGTCTGCTCCTCCTTATTCTTCCCTTGGAACCTGGTCTTTCCACCCTCTGACACCTTCAGATCCTCAAGGCAGATTTGTCACTGGGAAAGTCAAAGGGGCAGTTTCAATTTTTCATTCGTACTTATTGAGAACTTACTGTTGCAGAGCACTGTACAATTATTTAGGAGTTATGTCCTGGAAGTATGTTCACTACCAGGTGGAAATGTAACAGGAAGTGAATCTAAGTGCTTTTCAGAAG
The DNA here is from genome assembly GCF_015852505.1 of Tachyglossus aculeatus. Classification (NCBI taxonomy): domain Eukaryota; kingdom Metazoa; phylum Chordata; class Mammalia; order Monotremata; family Tachyglossidae; genus Tachyglossus; species Tachyglossus aculeatus. Next base: position 129,470 of record NW_024044841.1, on the reverse strand, counting down.
GAAACATTTTGGTATTGACTTAAATTACCAATTCTCTATCTGAGACACACTTGTAGCCTTAAGGACAGTGTCAGATATCCCATACCTTTTGGGCTCTTTTCTCCTCTTTATGCCAACACTTAAGCTCACTCTCCAGACCATAAGGACATTATGGGCAAGAAATGCGCCTGCTAATTCTGCTGTATTGTACTCTCCCAAGCACTTAGAACAGTGTTCTAGTAACAGTTCAATAAATATCATTGATTGATTGATTAATGGACCTTAACTCTGCCCCAGACTTGTCTCAGTATTCCTCCTTTCAGAATTAATAGTAGTAGTAATGGTACTTATTAAGTGCTTACTGTGTGCAGACTACTGTATCAATTAATAACATTTATTGAGCACTTACTGTGTACAGAACACTGTACTAAGTACTTGAGAGAGTACAATACTGCAGAATTGATAGGCATGATAGACATAGAGAAGCAGTGTGGCTCAGTGGAAACAGCACAGGCTTTGGTGTCTGAGGTCAGGGGTTCAAATACTGGCTCTGTCAATTGCCATCTGTGTGACTCTGGGCAAGCCACTTCACTTCTCTGGGCCTCAGTTCCCTCATCTGTAAAATGGGGGTGAAGACTGTGAGCCTCCCTTGGGATAACCTGATCACCTTGTAACCTCCCCAGCGCTTTGAACAGTGCTTTGCACACAGTAAGTCCTTAATGAATGCTATCATCATCATCATTAGTATTATTATAGTGGATAGAGCACAGGCCTGGGAGTCATAAGGATGTGGGTTCTAATCCTGGCTCTGCCACTTGTCTGTTGTGTGACCTTGGACAACTCATTTTACTTCTCTGTGTCTCAGTTACATCATCTGTAAACTAGGGATTGAGTCTGTGAGCCCCACGTGGGATAGGGACTGTATCCCACCTGATTTTCTTATATCCACCCCAGGGTTTACTACAGTGTCTGGCACACAGTAAGTGCTTAACAAACACCATTATTATTATTATGTTCCCTCTGCCCACAGTGAGCTTACAGTCTATCCCAGGCATTGTACTAAGTGCTGGGAGTATACAAGCAAATCGATTTGGACACAGTCTCTGTCCCACATTGGGCTCATAGTCTTAGTCCCCATTTTATGAATGCAGTAACTGAGGCCCAGAGAAGTGAAGTGACTTGTCCAAAGTCACACAGCAGACAAGTGGCAGAGCTGGGATTAGAACCCATGTCCTTCTGACTCCCATGGTTTTATCTATCTAGGGTGGGGATCAGAGAGATTATTAAATCACCTGGGACAGGGTCTAAATCCAATCTCAAGACCTTGTATGCACCCCAGCAGTCATGACCTAGTAAGAACTTAATAAATACATGATTCTTATAAAATTTCAATGAGAGAGAGTCTGACTTTAGAGGGAATCTATTCCACTCAAACAGATATACTGAAATAGAGATAGACAAGTAAGGAGCTATGAAAGGAATAAATGGGCTGGGTATAATCACTCTTCCCCTTCAGATGGGTTAGAATGAGGCTGGCAATGGGATGAGGAAGGAACACACAGTGCTTGGCACATAGTAAGCACTTAACAAATACCATCATTATTAGAGAAGAGACAATTTCTGGGCTAATTAGGAGGCACTCATACTTTGCAATATCTTAGCAAATGCTTCCTCCCTCCCCTTACACAAATTAATGTTTCACCCTCCCTCCTTATTTAATTATTACATATTACAGTAACAGCTTTACTATCTTGTATACTTGGAAAATAAGAGGTTCAAGTTAGTCAAAAATGTCATTTATTGAAGAGTCAGCATTGCCCAGCAGTGGATTTTGCACAACCATTTTACATTACATTCACTCCCTTGGCTTCAAACACTTCTCACCAAATGACATCTAAATCTACTTCACTAGTTTTGACGTCTCTCCTTCTTTGCAATCTTATATTTCCTCCTGCTTCCACCACAGCTTTACCTGGATGTTCCAGCACACTTCCAGATCAATATGCCCCAACAGAACTCCTCATCTTCCCTCTCAAATCCTCTCCTTCTCCTAGCTTTACCATCAAAGTTAACAGTAACACTATCCTCCCCATATCTCAAGCCTGAAACCTTGGCATTACCCTTCACCTCTACTTCTCTTTCAAACCCCACATTCAGTCTAGCAAATTCATTCATTCATTCAATTGCATTTATTGAGCACTCACTGTGTGCAGAACACTGTACTAAGCGTTTGGGAAGTACAAGTCGGCAACATATAGAAATGGTACCTACCCAACAACAGGCTCACAGTCTAGAATGGGGAGACAAACAACAAAACAGAACATGTAGACAGGTGTGAAAATCGTCAGAATAAATAGAATTATAGCTATATGCACATAATTAACAAAATAAATAGAGTAATAAATATGTACAAGTAAAATGAATAGAGTAATAAATCTATACAAATATATACAAGTGCTGTGGGGAGGGGAAAGAGGTAGGGCGGGGTGTGGGAAGGAGGAGAGGAAAAAGGGAGCTCAGTCTGGGAAGGTCTTCTGAAGGTGATGAGCTCTCAGTAGGGCTTTGAAGAGAGGAAGGGAGCTGGTTTGGCGGAAGTGTGGAGGAAGGGCATTCCAGGCCAGGGGAAGTACGTGGGCCAGGGGTCGATGGTGGGACAGGCAAGAACGAGGCACAGTGAGGAGGTTAACAGCAGAGGAGCGGAGGGGGTGGGTTGGGCTGTAGAGGGAGAGAAGAGAGATGATGTAGAAGGAGGCGAGGTGATGGAGAGCCTTGAAGCCAATAATCCTGAGGGTTCTTCCACCAGAACATTTCCATAATCCACCCCTTCCTCTCCATCTAAACTGCACTATGCTGGTCTTGGTACTTTTCCCAACTCTACTACTGTGTCAACCCCCTTGCCTACCTCCCTGCCTCCTGTCTCTTCCCTCTAAAATCTGTACTATTCTCTGCTGGCTAGATCATTTTTCTAAAATGTCACCGTGCACATATGTACCCGCTCCTAAATCAATCAATCAATCAATCGTATTTATTGAGCACTTACTGTGTGCAGAGCACTGTACTAAGCGCTTGGGAAGTACGGGATGGCAACATATAGAGACAGTCCCTACCCAACAGTGGGCTCACAGTCTAGAAGTGTCCTAAACACTTCCTCACAGTCCTAAACAGTCTTAAACATACTACAATGGTTGCCCACCCACTGCCACGTCAAATAACAACTCCTTACATTGGCTTTTTGGCACTAACTAAATTAACTATCTCTCTTGTATTTACCTAACCTCTTCTCTCACTATATTCAGGTCTCTTTTTTCACTCGTCTCAAGCTAACCTACTCACTTACCTCTGGTTCACACCATCACCCTTAGCTGGGGCTTGCTCTCCCGTTACATCTACCAGAGTACAGTGATATTAACAGAGCTATTATTACAAAGATAATTCTAATGAAAATTTGCCTCAAAATACCTGCAAATGGACCAGTGGATCATCTCACTCCTTGAATTGATGGACCACCTCAATTTGCTTTTTGAAATAAGTGAGTCCTGGGTGTTTGTAAAATTACTCAGTTCTTGGGAGGGAACAATAAAATTATCAATTAATCAATGGTATTTAGGTAGCACTGATTGTATACAGAGTTCTGTATTAAGCAGAATACAATAGAAGAAATAGACTTAATAGACATAATTCTTGACCCTGAGAACTTACAATAGAGTGGGGGAAACGGACACTGAAATGAATTACAGATAGGAGGCAGTAATGGAGTATAAAAAAATTGTCAATCAATTGACATGTCAGTATGGCACAATGGATAGAGTACAGTCCTGGTAGTCAGAAGGTTCTAATCCCTACTCCTCCACTTGTCTGCTGTGTGACCTTGGGCAAGTCACTTCACTTCTTTATGTTGTAGTTACCTCATCTGTAAAACAGGGACTAAGGCAGTGAGCCCAATATGGGACAGGAACTGTGTCCAGACAGATTTTCTTGTATTTCCCCCACCCAGCACTGAGTACAGTGACTGGCATATAGTAAGCACTTAACAAATACCACAGTTATTATTATTATTACTGTTATCATTAATTGTATTTACTGACTATGAATTGGAAATGACTTGATAGCATTTGATAATAATAATAATTGATTGAGCACATAGTGATTACAGAACACTGTTTTAACACTTGGGAAAGTACTATAGACTAGAGTTGATATACATGACCCCTGCCTTCAAGGAGGTTTAGTGTCTTCAGAGGAGCTTACAGGAGTTTACAGCTTATAGAGTTTAGTAAAGAACTTTGCACACAGTAAGTGCTCAATTCAATAGATTTGGTAGATAAGATCTCTGTCCAAAAGGAGATTCCAATCTTGTTTGTAAATGATTCACATTCATTTGGGCAACCCTCTAGTATATCTGAATTGCCTATCCCTCAGTCATTTTCTTTTGTCAAATGAAATCTGACCCTCTGGTTTATTAGCAAATCTTCTTTGGTCAATTGTTCTTCTCAGGGTTTCCTTTACCTCCCTGTTTCTAAGCCTGTAGATAAAGGCATTCAACATGGAGATAACTGTGGTGTAGAATACACAGAGCACTTTATTCTGCTCTAAAGTATCTCTGGAATTGGGCAATACGTAGACAAAAGTCGTGGTCCCATAAAATAAAGCTACAGCTGTGAGATGAACACCGCAGGCTGAGAAGGCTTTGCATCTCCTTTGGGTGGAGGGAATCTTCAGAATGGCCAGGAGGATGTACAGGTAGGAGAGAGAATTGTTGGCATTGTAATAGTAACTATAACCCCTGACATGAAAGAATTGAGTGCTTTGGCAAGGCTAATGTCAGAACAAGAGTGCTGCAACCATGAGGGGAAGTCACACAAGAAATGATTCATCACATTAGGGCCACAGAAAGACAAGCTGAAGACAGAACGTTTTGCCACCATGGCATTGATACCTGCCCCTGTGTAAGAACCCACCACAAGCAGGGTACAGATCTTCTTGGACATCATGATGGTGTAGAGCGGTGGGTGGAAGATTGCTGTGAAACAATCATATGCCATCACTGCCAGAAGGAAACATTTATTTGTCCCAAAAGTAGATATGGCACAGAACTATGAAGCACAACCAAGGTATGAAATTCTCTTCTTGACCGACAGGAAACTCACCAGCATATTGAGGGTGATAGATGATGAATAACAGGTGTCAGAGAAAGACAAATGGCAAAGGAAAAATTACATGGGTCTGTGCAATTGGGAATGGACTCTGATTAATAGAATAATAACCAGGTTCCCCAGCACAGTAACAGTATAGATGATCAGAAACAGCACAAAGAAGATGACCTGCAGCTCCCAGTTTTTGGTTAATCCTAACAGAATAAACTCTGTCATACAGGAGCCATTGTTGTTTGCCATTTAATACAAAAGGGTCATCTGGTAAAATAGCATTGAAGATGAAGTAAGTCCTAACAACATGGAGTCACCAGAATGATTTAAAAAAAAATAAAACAGAAAGGTACAAACAATTACACTCAACTGATTGAGTGAAACGTGACAAAGAATCAAATCCAGCATGGCTTAGTGGATAGAGCACGGGCTTGGGAGTCAGAGGTCGTGGGTTCTAATCCCTGCTCTGCCACTTGTCAGCTTTGTGACTTGGGACAATCAATTAATCAATCAGTCAATCATATTTATTGAGCGCTTACTGTGTGCAGAGCACTGTACTAAGCGCTTGGGAAGTACAAGTTGGGAACATATAGAGACAGTCCCTACCCAACAGTGGGCTCACAGTCTAAAAGGGGGGACAGAGAACAAAACCAAACATATTAACAAAATAAAATAAATACAAGAGATATGTACAAGTAAAATAAATAAATAAATAAATAGAGTAATAAATATGCACAAACATATATACATATATACAGATGCTGTGGGGAAAGGAAGGAGGTAAGACCGGGAGGATGGAGAGGGGGACGAGGGGGAGAGGAAGGAAGGGGCTCAGTCTGGGAAGGCCTCTTGGAGGAGGTGAGCTCTCAGTAGGGCCTTGAAGGGAGGAAGAGAGCTAACTTGGTGGATGGGCAGAGGGAGGGCATTCCAGGCCCGGGGGATGACGTGGGCCCGGGGTCGATGGCGAGACAGGCGAGAATGAGGCACGGTGAGGAGATTAACGACAGAGGAGCGGAGGGTGTGGGCTGGGCTGTAGAAGGAGAGAAGGGAGGTGAGGTAGGAGGGGGCGAGGTGATGGAGAGCTTTGAAGCCGAGGGTGAGGAGTTTCTGCCTGATGCACAGATTGATTGGAAGCCACTGGAGATTTTTGAGGAGGGGAGTAACATGCCCAGAGTGTTTCTGGACAAAGACAATCGTAAAGTGTGGATTGAAGTGGGGAGAGACACGAGGATGGGAGATCAGAGAGAAGACTGATGCAGTAGTCCAGACGGGATAGGATGAGAGCTTGAACAAGCAGGGTAGCGGTTTGGATGGAGAGGAAAGGGTGGATCTTGGCAATGTTGCGGAGTTGAGACCGGCAGGTTTGGGTGACACCTTGGATGTGAGGGGTGAATGAGAGACCAGAGTCGAGAATGACACCAAGGTTGCGGGCTTGTTAGACGGGAAGAATGGTAGTGCTGTCAACAGTGATGGGAAAGTCAGGGAGAGGGCAGGGTTTGGGAGGGAAGACACGGAGTTCAGTCTTGGATGTGTTGAGTTTTAGGTGGCGGGCAGACATCCAGATGGAGATGTCCTGAAGACAGGAGGAGATGCGAGCCTGGAAGGAGGGGTGGGGGGAGAGAGCAGGGGCAGAGATGTAGAACTGGGTGTCATCAGCGTAGAGATGGTAGTTGACAAGTCACTTAGCTTCTCTGAGCTTCAGTTAACTCATTAGAACAATGCTTGGCACTTAGTAAGGTATTAACTAATACCATAATCATTATTATTATCATTATTATTAAATCCTTACCATTAAAAATCCTTACCGTGCTTACAGTAGGGCCTGGGATTCTATGTTATGCTTAATTGAACAATTATGCCAGTATTGCAGTGATTTGTTTTAGGTTAGGAAAGTTTGGATGAATGTTTTTCAAAATTTAACTGAAAATAAAGTTAGGTATCATCAAATGAAAATGAAGTTAAGTATCATAGATCGCTGAAATGCTTAGAACAAGGTCCTGTTTGTAATTCAGGAAAATATTTGAAATGAAATACATTTTTCAAACATAACTTTGAAATACAAATTCATTTTTTCCTTGAATTTTCCATCCTGTTCTAACTTACCCTCATCTCTTTTTTCTCTATTTGCTCAATCTTTGATAAACTGATGAAGGAGTCTCTGATAGAGCACCCTATCAGAAAAATAGATGAATCTCAGTCTTGAGACAACAGATTAATTGTTGGTGATCTGCCGTTTATAGCATTTAATATGCAAGAAGCCGTAGGAGAAGCAGTAGGAGAAGCATTGGTGCACCATTTCTGAAAGATATAACTCAAAGGTAGAGCATGAACACTACTGATAAAGTAATGCTCACATATTTATATGCTACCAGAGCTCATAAGAATATATCAATACGCATCCCATTAATTCATGAAGAAAATATTATTTTCCATGGCCAAAGTTGAAATCTATAACAGAAATCCTGATATGCATCTTGAACATTTCATATCCTAGGGGTTCTTGCTAAAGTAACCCTATAATCTCTCCTATCTGATTAGGTGGTGAGCCTCCAATTATTGTCAGTGACCTTGGTTAGTATTAGATGGAAACCAGTTGACTTTTTCAGAAGAAAAGCACCAAATTTCATTTAGAGCAACCACACACACCTCTAAAAGTCTTAAGCCAAAAGCTACTGAAGTTTTCACCCCACTAATACCAGTCAAAGGTATCTTATCCATTCCTATGATCGCCATGAAAGAAGAGGTCTGAGATGGTCAAAGGGAAAGGGAAAACTCACTCGATTATGGATACCGATACTGATAAAATCCTTGAGAATTAAAGAGGTGTATTTATACCTTACTAGGTGATATTTAGGATATTGAATAATTGGAGCATTCTGTTTTAACCTGGAAAGCATAGAGAATCATTAAAGTGTCATTATTTTGGGGTTGTGTCATAAGAAAAAAAAATTCCTGTGTTGTGGAATAGAAAAATGAATGAATTAATCAATCATATTTATTAAGTGCTTACTATATGCAGAGCACTGTAACTAGACCTTGGGAGAATACAGTACAACAGATTTAGCAGACATGTTCCCTGCCCATAATGAGCTTACAGTCTATAGGGGGAGGCAGACTTTAATATGAATTAATAGGTAATTTTTAATACGTAATATTTCATTTAAAAATATGTACATGAATGTTTTGGGGTTTGGGGTGGAGTGAATATCAAATGCCTGAAGACCACCAATTGAAGTGCATGATGATGCAGAAGGGAGAATGAGATGGGGAAAAGAGGCTTACTCCTTTAGTTAAAAGTACTTCATTTTCTTGAAAAGTACCCTCAGTTCTATTATGATTTTTGCAATAAACTTCAGATCTTGAATTTTCCTGAGTTCACCTATCAGAGGTTCACTTTTTGGATTATCATCTTTCTCTTAGATCTCTTTCTAATTGTTACTGGAGAAGGAATTCTCTGTCCTTTCATTCTGTGGGTATTCATTTACCCTCCTGGATTCTTCTGTCTTACTCTTTCTCTTGGGTCTTTCTCTAATTTGGATCTTAGTCACAAGGGTCTTCTATCAGTCAATCAATCAACTGTATTTATTGAGCATTAACTGTGTGTCAAGCACTGAAAGTAAAGTGCTTGGGAAAGTATGGTACAAGAGAAGATAAATACGACACCTGCTCTCTCTTCTCTCTTTGCCCATTCTATAATGTTCGATCTGTTTTCCAAAGGAGAATTTATTAAAACCTCCTGAAAGATTGTCAGAATACTTGCTTAAATGAATATAATTCTAGCCACTTACAATTTGAACCCAATTTTCTCTATAGTTTATGCAATCCTACAGAGCAGACATCACACATCCTTCAAAAATAGGGGTGAGAGGAGAAGGGGCTCGAAATTGTTATAACCAACCAATGGCATTTATTGAGCACCTAGGAAGTGCTGTACTAAGCATTTGGGAGAATATAAAAGAAGAGTACAATATTCACTATAAACACGTGTGTATAGTTATGTAAAAACCTTGAGACCTGGGTATCACATTAAATGAAGCAATCACAAAATCTAACTGAATTTTGGTGGTTAAGATGGCTTAAATGTGGTGATGGTGATGACGATGATGATGATGATGATGATGGTATTTGTTAAGTGCTTACTATGTGCCAAGCACTCTTCTAAACGCTGGGGTAGATACAAGGTAATCAGGTTGTCCCACGTGGGTCTCAGACTTAATCCCCATTTTACAGATGAGCTAATTGAGGCAAAGAGAAGTTAAATCAATTGTTCAAGGTCACACATGTCCTCTCACTCCCAAACCCGTGCTCGTTCCACTAAGCCACACTGCTTCTCTGGTGGAATTGTCTAGAGAAGAGCCAAATAACCAAGAGGCACCAGTTGGTAGAGCACCAGGAACAGAAGAAGCTCTTTTTTTCCTCTGGGGAACTGGCTGTTGATAAAAGTACTAGTCCATTTAGCTCTGCTGCAGCTCCTCCTGGGCTGTAAAAGCTCCCCGTCTAGTTTACAGGGAACATGTCTACCGACTCTTGTATTCTCTCAAGTGTTTGGTACAGTGCTTTGCACAGTGTAAGTGCTCAATAAATACCATTGATGGATGCATTACCAATAAATCACTAAATAATTACTGTAGAAAAATGATCCAGGCAGCAGAGTGAAGTATGGACTGGAGCAGTGAGAGAGATGAGGCAGGGAGGTCAATGATGTAAGCTGATGTAGTAATCAAGGTGGGATAGGCTAAATGCTTGGATTAACCTAGTAGCAATTTGGATAGAGAGGATAGGGTGGAAGAATGCATGTCTGTGGAGCAGCATGGACTAGTGGCTAGAACACAGACATGGTAGTCAGGACTTGGGAGTCAGGAGGACCTGGGTTCTAATCGAGATTCTGCCACTTGTCTGCTTTGTGATCTTGGAAAAGTCACTTAACTTCTCTGAGACTCAATTATCTTACCTGTAAAATGGGGATTAAGACTGTGAGACTCATGAAGTACATCGACTATGGCCATCCTAATTAACAAATACCATAAAAAAGAAAAGGGATATCCATGGTGGAGGCAAGAGCTTGCCAATCTAGACTTCACTGAAGTATTTTGCATTTTGTTGAGTAGAGGAAAAATATCTTCAATATTTAAAACACATGCTATGCAAGTAATCAGTATTTAAGCATCCTGTGATGACAAATATTATTTAATACTATTAAATGCCATTTTAAAAAACATGTAACAATAGATGAAAATTTCATATTAATAAAAATGAGATGTTGCACAGTTCGTTACAGTGCAAGTAAAATGGTGTCAATTTGGGGGAAATCATTAAATTGTAAATATAGTATAATTAGATATTTTAATTATAATATCATCCAGATTACATAGCTAGTGTCTCATTACAATATAAGCACTTTGGAAAGGTGTGCAAGCCTCACATTGGCTCTGGTTTGGGGCTGGGATTGTGTCTACCTACTCTCACCTCAGCGTCTAGAACAGTGCTGGTGTAGTGGATAGAACACGGGTCTGTGAGTCAGATGGTAATGAGTTCTAATCCTGGCTCCATCATTTGTCTGCTTTGTGACCTTGGGCAAGTCATTTCACTTCTCTGGGCCCCAGTTACCTCATATGTAAAATGGGGATGAAGACTTTGAGCCCCAGTTAGAACAGGGACTGTGTCCAGTCTGATTTGCTTGTATCCACCCCAGCATTTAATACAGTGCCTGACACACAGTAAGTGCTTAACAAATGCCACAATTATTACTATTATTATTAATAAATACCACTGACTGATTGGACAAAGACATTAGAATCATCTTTCCCTCATAAAAGCCTCTCTCCTTCTAGATTCTTATGGAACATACTCTACATGTAGGCTAGCAATGACCCAATCTTGGCACTAAAAAGTGCATGACAAATATTATTAAAGATATGCTGTTCCAACAGGACAATACACTAGCAGAATTTAGCAATTTATGAAAAAGGCACAGAATAGAGTACAGGGAACAAGCCACAGGTAAAAAAATGTTGGCCACGGGTTCACTTATACCTACTCGTCATCTAAATGAATCAGTTTAATGACTGGGCTAAATTTGTGGCTCTTGGTCTGGGATGTGGGCTTCTATAGATAATCATTCCCATCACCCTAGCTGCAGTCATGAGGTCTGTTCATTCGGGTTTGGTGGAATTTGGAGAAGGAGAAGTACTGAATTTAATCTTTCAGTGTCAGTTAAGACCTCTATATAATAATAATGATGGCATTAATTAAGTGCTTACTATATGCAAAGCACTGTTCTAAATGCTGGTTACAAGGTGATCAGGTTGTCACACATGGGGCTCACAGTCTTCATCCCCATTTTACAGATGAGGGAACTGAGGCCCAGAGAAGTGAAGTGACTTGTCCAAAGTCACACAGCTAACAATTGGTGGAGCCGGGATTTGAACCCATGACCTCTGACTCCAAAGAGCATGCGTTTTCCACTAAGCCACGCTGCTTCTCCATATAATAATTGTGATATCTGTTAAGTCCTTACTATGTGTCAAGCACTGTACTAAGTGCTGAGGTAGAGACAAGATAATCAGGCCCCACATGGGGCTCACAGCAGACAACTGGAAGAACCAGATATTGAACACATTCACTCAATTCAATTGTATTTATTGAGCACTTACTCTGTGCAGATCACTGTACTAAGAGCTTGGAAAGTATAATTCAGCAATAGAGACAATCCCTGCCGACAAAAGGCTTACAGTCTAAGGCTTACAGTCTAGTAGGGGGGAGACAGACATCAAAACAAGAAACAGGTATCAATATTAATAAATATAATTTATATATATATATATATATATATATATACATATGCGCATCAAAACAAGTAAACAGGCAACAATATGAATAAATAGAATTAAAGATATATATGTATATATGTAAGTGCTATGGAGTGCAGAGCTGTCGAAGAGCAAAAGAAGCAGGGCGAGATGACATGGAAGGGAGGGGAAGCTGAAGGAAAGGGGAGTTTACTTTGGGAAGGCCTTTTGGAGGAGGTGAGCCTTCAGTAGGGCTTTGAAGGGAGGAAGAGTAATTGGCAGATTTGAGGAGGTAGGGTGTTCTAGGCCAGAGATCGACAGTAAGACAAGTGAGATCAAGACACCAGAGGAGCAGAGTATATGGACTGGGCTGTTGAAGGAGAGAAGGGAGGTGAGGTATGAAGGGGCAAGGTGATGGAGAACTTTGAAGCCAATAGTGAAAAGTTTCTGTTTGATGCGAAGATTGATGGGCAATTACTGGAGATTTTTGAGGAGAGGGGTGCTATGTCCAGAACATTTCTGTAGAAAGATAATCTGGACAGCAGAGTGAAGTACGGACTGAAGTAGTGAGAGGCAGGAGGATGGAAGGTTGGAAAGGAGGCTGATGCACTAATCCAGTCAGGATATGATGAATGACTGTACTTACATGGTACTAACTCATGACCTTCTGATTACCAGGGCCAGGTACTATCCACCATGCAATGCGTCTTCCTCTGCCCTTATCCCTGGCTGGCTTGCTGTTTGGTGAAAGCAGCAGCAATAATAATCCCAGACCAGGCCCAGTATTAAGAGAGATACTGAAAGGGTTAGAAGGAAGGTCTTATGCCATCTTCAGCTGGAAAGAATCATTTACACCCAAATGCCTAAGATACAGAGGGAAGATTTTACCCCAATACCGATTTCAAAACTTTAGGGTACCACATCTAGCTTCAGTTCCCTTAACAGTGTGAGGATCAAAAAAAGCTTCCTGTTCATTGCATCAATCAATCAGGATGTCTTTTAAGAACAAAATATTCTTCTGAGTTTCCTTCACATCGTTGTTCCTCAGGCTGTAAATCAGGGTGTTCAGCATGGGGATTGCCACCATGTAGAACACAGACACCACTTTCTTCTGACCCTCGAGTACATGGAGTTTGGCTGTGTAAAAATAAATGACAAGAGTCCCATAGAACAGCGTGACAGCAGTCAGATGAGAGGCACAGGTGGAGAAAGCCTTGTGTTTCCCCTCAGTGGAGTGGATTCTCAGAATTGCAGAGAGGATACACAGATAGGAGATGGCTACGATGAGAATCGTGACTAAAACGATGAGAATCGAGGTGATAGAATTCAAGATTTGAGCTGCTTGGGGTTCAGAACAGGCAAGACCCAGCAAAGGAGGCAAATCAAAGAGAAGTGATTGATTTCATTCGGCCCACAGAAGGACAAACTAAACACTGAACATTTGAAAATCACAGCATTGACACAGCTGACTACATAGAAAACAATGACCAGCTGGAAATGCACCTTGTTGGACATGATGAGCAGGTACAGTAGAGGCCTGCAGATAGTAGAGTAATGATCAAATGTCATCACTGCTAGTAAGAAGCACTCGATGGTCCCAAAGGTTGCAGCCACAGCAAACTGAACAGCACAACCCCCAAAAGAAATGGTTCTCTTCCCCTGCAGGAGGTTCTTCAGCATCTTTGGAGTGACCGACAATGAAAAGCACATGTCAGAGAGAGACAAGTGGCTGTGGAAATAGTACACAGGGGTGTGCAATTGGGCGCTGGCCTGAATTAACATAATTCTGCCAAGGTTGCCTATCAAAGTAATCATATAGATCACTAGAAAGAGTCCAAAAAGGATGGCTTGTAATTTTTGGTCATCAGTGAATCCAAAAAGAATGAATTCTGATACCGAAGTGTCATTTCCAGCCACCATTAGTGTCTTGCGCTTCATTTGCTGCAAGTGGAAAGTGGAGTTGCTGTCCTACCGGACTGGGAGCATGGCAGTGACTATTTAAAAGTGGGGAGAGAAACCAGGGTCAAAATACTTAAAAGTTCCCCACTACAGTAACAATATGGATGATCAGATTTTCAGTGATGCTGGGCAGAATTAGATGGAAAGGGGTTGAATAAATTTCATAGTTTTCAGAAGAAAGAAAGGTCTCAAATTTTATTTAGATCAAACACACATCACACCTGGGAGTGCCTAAACCACAACCCACTGAATCTTTCACTCCGCTAATCCTAGCCTCAGGCACCCTACCCATTCCCATGACCACCATAAATAATAATAATAATGTTGGCATTTGTTAAGCACTTACTATGTGTAAAGCACTGTTCTAAGCGCTTGGGAATACAAAGTGATCAATCAGGTTGTCCTACGTCGGGCTCACAGTCTTAATCCCCATTTTACAGATGAGGTAACTGAGGCTCAGAGAAGTTAAGTGACTTGCCCAAGGTCACACAGCAGACATGTGGCAGAGCCGGGATTCGAACCCATGACCTCTGACTCCAAAGCCCGTGCTCTTTCCACTGAGCCACACTGCTTCTCTAAAGCATGAAAGAAGAAGACTGACATGAGCAAATGGAAAGGAAAACCTTTCCCAATCTTGAAAGTATTGTTTTTATGGATTGTAAGAAAATCCTTGAGAATTAAATACTAGGTGGTATTTGGGAACTGAATCCCTAGATCACTTGATAGTGCTTTTTTTTTAACCTGGAAACCGCAGAGGATCATTAAAGTGTTATTATGGAATAAAAGTAATAAAATATAATAAAATTCTTATCTTGGTACTAAGTTTAATAAGAAAAACAAGAGGTAGGTAGGGGATAGCTATTGCTATGTTGTGAAGTTGAAAAATGAATCAGAGCAGGTGTTTATCATGCTTTAGTTAGGAGTACTTCGTTTTCTCACAAAGTCCCCTGAGTTCATTCATGACTTTTGCAATAAACCTCAGGTACATTGGTCAGAGAGGCAGACCTTGAATTATTCTGAGTTTTCCTATTAGAGTTTCACTCAGTGCATATTCATCTTTATCTTAGCTCTCTTGTTCTGTATGGTCCTGAGGGGTCTGGAGAGGTGCTCAGTGCAGATTTTTCTATCCTTTCACTCTGGTTAATTCACTTACCCCCTCCATTCTACCATCTTACTTTTAATATTGGGTCTTCCTCTAATCCTGATCCTACTCACAGTGGTCTTCTATAAGTCAGTCAATCAATCCATCAGTTGTATGTCTTGAACATTTACTGTGTACTGAGCACTGTAGTAACAGCTTGGCTTAAGTACAGTACAACAGAGTAAGTAGACACATCCCCTGCCATCTCTTCTCGCTTCACCCATTCTATTATGCTCAATCTCAATTTCTCTGGTTATTTAGAATACTTGTCTAACTGAATAAAATACCAACTAATTTCCATCTGAACCCAATTTTCTCTACTTTTTAAGCCATCCTAAAGAGCAGACATCACAGCCTTCAAATACGGGGTGAGAGGAGAAGGGTCTTGAGATTGTTATAATAAATCAGTAGTATTTCTTGAGCTACTACATAGGTCAAAGTGCTGTACTAAGCACTAAGTATAAAAGAATAGTACAATATTAACTATAAACGGGTGTGTGTAGTTATTTAAGAACAATGAGAAGAAGCATGGTGTAGTGGATAGAGCCTGGGCCTGAGAGTCAGACTTTCAAAGGTTCTAATTCTGGCTCCACTATTGTCTGCTGTGTGAACTTGGACAAGTCACTTGACGTCTCTGTGTTTCAGTTACCTCACCTGAAACACATCTAAAATGGGGATTGAGACTTTGAACCCCACGTGAGACATGGACTGTGTCCAACCTGATTTGCTTGTATCCAACCCAGAGCTTAGTACAGTGCCTGGCACATAGTATTATTATTATCAAGTGCCGTCTAGTCATTTCTGATTCATGGCAACTCTATGGATATATTTTCTTCAGAACATCTTGACTTCTGTCATAATCTGTAAACTTTCTAACGGTTCTTCCATTATCGCTGTATGGTCTCGATCCATCTAGCTGCTTGTCTGCCTCTTCCAAATTTTCCCTGGACTTTCTCCAGCATTAGTGTCTTCTCCAGAGAATTAGCCTTCCCGATTATATGTACAAAATATGCTAATCTAAGTCGAACCATTTGGCCTTCCAAAGACCACTTAGGCTTAATTTTCTCCAAAGTTCATTTGTTCGTTTTTCAGGCAGTCCATGGTATTCACAAAAGTCTTCTCCAACGCCCTTTTCAAAAGAATTGATGCTCTCTCTATCATGCTTTTTCACTGTCCAGCTTTTGGATCCTTACAATGTTATTGGAAATACCATAGAATTAACAATTTGTATTTTTGTAGCATTTGTTACACCAGCACATTTCATGACTTTTTCCAGGCTCTTCATAGCAAGTCTTTATTACTGGTTATCGATCCCAGGTGAGAAAAATTGTCAACTATTTCAATCTTCTCTCCATCCACTACAAATATGTTAAAAATTCCAGTTGTCATGATCTTTTTTTTTTTTTGAAATTCAAATATAGGCCCATCCTTTTGCTCTGTTCATCAGCTTTTAATAATAAGCCCTCCAAATCTTCTTCACTTTCTGCTAGTAGGGTGGTGTCATCATCATAACGAAGGTTGCTTATATTCCTTCCTCCGATCTTTACTCCACGTTCATCTTCATACAATCCAGCTTCTCTCAATATATATTTGGTATTTAGGATGAACAGATAAGGCGATGACACATATTTGTCTTATATACCCTTTCTAATGGGAAATCAATCTGTTTCTCATATTCTGTTGTTATTTTAGCCTGCTGTTCAGTATTCAGGTTCCGTATTAATGGAATTAAATGATCTGGCATGCCCATTTTCCTTAATGTGCTCCAGAGTTGCTAGTGTTCCACAGAGCCAAATGGCCTTATAATAAATACAGTGATTATTATTAATTAGGTACCAGGTGTGATTAAACAATCACATAATCTGATTGAATTTTGATAGTTAAAGTGGTCCAAGTGAAGTGGAACTGTCCAGAGAGATCTAAGCAACCAAGAGACAGGAGATAGTACAGCACTTATTAAAGCTTCCATGGCCAGAAGAGACTATTTTTTTCCACTGGGGGTTTGGCTGTTGAGGAAAGCACTTGTCCATTAAGCTCTTCTACAGCTCAACATGAAGGCTGGATGATTCCTGGATTATAAAAGCTCCTCCCATAATCTGTAAACTCCTAGTGGGCAGGGAATATGTCTACCAACCCTTGTTATATTCTTTTCTCTCAAGGGCTTAGTACAGTGCTCTGCTTCAGTCCATCAATCAATCATATTTATTGAGCACTCACTGTGTGCAGACCAGTGTATTAAGCGCTTGGGTGAGTACAGCTAAACAATATAAAAGACACATTCCCTGCCCACAGTGAGCATACAGTCTAGAGGGGGAGACAGACATTCATTTAAATTAATACATATGTGCTGTGGGGCTGAGTGGGAATGGATAAAAGGAGCAAATCAGGGCAATGCAGAAGGGAGGGGGAGAATAGGAAATGAGGGTTTAACCTAGGAAGCTTTTTTTGAAGAGATGTGACTTCAATATTGCTTGACATTATGGAGATTAACTGTCTGTTGTATATGAACAGGGTGGGCGTTCTAGGCCAGAGCCAGGAGGTGGGTGAGAGGTCAGTGGTGAAATGGGGGAGATTGAGGCACAGTAAATAGGTTAGCATTAGAGGAGTAAAGTGAGAGGAGAGTAGAGAAGTGAAGTACGAGGGTGTATGGTGATTAAGTGGTTTCAAGCTCATGTTAAAGAGCTTCTGTTTGATGCAGAGGTGGATGGGCAACCACTGGAGGTTCTTGGCTGGAGTGAAACATGGACTGAGCATTTTTGTAAAAAAATGATCTGGGCAGCAGAATGAAGTATGGAGTGGAATGGGGAGAAACAGGAGCAGAGGAGTTCAGTGAGGAGGCTGATGTAGTAATCAAGATGGGATAGGAAAAGTGCTTATATTAATGTGGTAACAGCTTGGATGGAGAGGAAAGGGCAGACTTTAGCGATGTTGTGAAGTATTGATTAATTGGACTGCATGGATGTGGAGCAGCCTATCCTAGTGGCTAGCACACGAACCTGGGAATCAGAATAATCTGAGTTTTAATCCTGACTCTGCCATTTGTCTGCATTGTGATCTTGGACAAGACACCTAGCTTCTTTGTGCACAGTTACCTCATTTGTAAAATGGGGGTTAAGACCATGAGCTCCATGTAGGACATGGGTTCTGTCCATCCTGATTAACTTGTATCAACCCCAGGACATAGCAGAGTCCCTGGTACATAGCAAATACCATAAAAAAGTGATAGCCATGGTGGGGACAAGGTCTTGATAATCTAGACTTCAGTGAGGATTTTTTCATTTTGTTGGGTAGACATAAAAATATTTTTAGTCATTCAAAAGATGCAATGTACCAGTAATCATTATCTAAGTAGCCCTTAATAACAAATACCATTTAACACTATTAAATGTCATTTGAAAAAAGAAATAATAGTTGAAAAATTTCCATTAATAAAAAATGAGATGGTTCACAGTTATTACAGTTAAATGTATATCTGGGTGGAAATCCCAGCAATGAAACTATAATAGAGTTAGAAGTTTTAGTTATATTAAAACAGTATATCATACAGATTGTATAGCTAGAATCTCACCACACATTGGAAGGGTGAGCAAGCCCCACAGTTGGAGCTGGTTTTAGGCAAAAAATCTTGTTTGCCAACTTTATTGTCTTTTACTCATTCAAGCGTTTAGTACATTATTCTGCACACAGTCAGTACCCAATAAATACCAATGACTGATTGTTAGATAAAGTAATCAGAGTCATCTTTCCCTCTTAAATGCCTCTCTCCTTCTAGATTCTTATGGACCTTACTCCATATGTAGATTAGCAATGACCCAAACTTGTCACAACAAAGTGCTTTACAAATATTATTGAAAGTATACCATTCCAGTGAGACAATACATTATCAGAATACTGTAATTTCAGAAGAAGACAGATAGTAGAGCACAGGGCACGAACTACAGGGAACAAAATGCTGGCCAAAGGTTCACTTAGAAATACTCAAGTCTTCTAAATGAGTAAAATTAACTCCATCAGGTCGGAGCTCCCCAAAGTCACTCCTCCCCCTTTTCCAAACCCACTGCTCTCAACCCTCTCTGCTACTCTCCCATCCTACCCAGCAGTATCTTCAGATGAGCTCTCCTCCCTCTTCTCAAGTGCTACTCCATCCACCTGTGCTTCAGATCCCATTCCCTCTCATCTTATCAAATCTCTCGCCCCTTCCCTCCTCCCCTCTTTAACTTCCGTCTTCAACCACTCACTGTCCACTGATTCCTTCCCCTCTGCCTTCAAACATGCCCACGTCTCCCCCATCCTAAAAATACCCTCTCTTGGCCCCACTGTCCCTTCTAGTTATCACCCTTTCTCTCTCCTACCCTTCCTTTCCAAACCCCTAGAATGAGTCGCCTACACTCGCTGCCTCGAAATCCTCAACACCAACTCTCTCTTTACTCCCCTCCAATCTGGCTTCTGTCCCCCACACTCCACCGAAACTGCCCTCTCAAAGGTCACCAATTACCTCCTGCTTGCCAAATGCAACGGCTCCTACTCTACCCTAATCCTCCTCGACCTCCCAGCTGCCTTCGACACTGTGGACCACCCGTTTCTCCTCAACACGCTATTCAACCTTGGCTTCACAGATTCTGTCCTCTCCTGGTTCTCCTTTTGTCTCTCCGGCCATTCATTCTCAGTCTCCTTTGCAGGCTCCTCCTCCCCATCCCATCCCCTTCCTATAGGGCTTCCTCAAGGGTCAGTTCTTAATCCCCTTCTGTTCTCTGTCTACACTCACTCCCTTGGTGAACTCATTTGCTCTCACGTCTTTAACTATCATCTCTACGATGATGACATACAAATCTCCATCTCCGCTCCTGTTCTCTCTTCCTCCCTCCAGTCGCTTATCTCCTTCTGCCTTCAGGACATCTCCATCTGGATGTCTGCACGCCATCTAAAACTCAATATGTCCAAGACTGAACTCCTTATCTTCCCTCCCAAACCCTTCCCTCTCCCTGACTTTCCTATCACTGTAGATGGCACTACCATCCTTCCCATCTCACAGGCCCACAACCTTGGTGTCATCCTCGACTCTGCTCTCTCGTTCATCCCGCACATCCAATCTGTCACCAAAACCTACCGGTCTCACCTCCACAACATCACCAAGATCTGTCCTTTCATCTCCATCCAAACTGCTACCTTGCTGGTTCAATCTCTCACCCTGTCCCAACTGGATTACTGCATCAGCCTCCTCTCTGATCTCCCATCCTCCTGTCTCTCCCCACTTCAGTCTGTACTTCACTATGGTTCCCGGACCATCGTTGTACAGAATCGCCCTGGGCACATTACTACCCTGATCAAAAATCTCCAGTGGTTGCCTATCAACCTACGAATCAAGCAAAAACTCCTCACTCTCGGCTTCAAGGTTTTCCATTACCTCGCACCCTCCTACCTCACCCCACTTCTCATTCATTCATTCATTCATTCATTCATTCATTCAATCTTATGTATTGAGCGCTTACTGTGCGCAGAGCACTGTACTAAGCGCTTGGGAAGTACAAGTTGGCAACATATAGAGACGGCCCCTACCCAACAGTGGGCTCACAATCTAGAACTCTTCTCTCCTTCTACAGCCCAGGCTGCACCCTCCACTCCTCTGCTACTAACCTCCTCACTGTACCTCATTCTCGCCTGTCCCACTGTCAACCCCCGGCCCACATCCTTCCCCTGGCATGGAATACCCTCCCTCTACACATCCGCCAAGCTAGCTCTCTTCCTTCCTTCAAAACCCTACTAGGAGCTCACTTCCTCCATGAGGCCTTTCCGGACTGAGCCCCATTTTTCCTCTTCTCCTCCCTATCCCCCCCACCCTACCTCCTTTCCCTCCCCACAGCATCTATACATATGTTTGTACAGATTTATTTCACTTGCACATATTTACTATTCTATTTATTTTGTTAATGATGTGCATGTAGCTTTAATTCTATTTATTATGACGACTTGACACCTGTCCACATGTTTTATTTTGTTGTCTGTCTCCCCCTTCTAGACTGTGAGCCTGGTGTTGGGTACGGACCGTCTCTATATGTTGCCGACTTGTACTTCCCATGCGCTTAGTACAGTGCTCTGCACACAGTAAGTGCTCAATGAATACAATTGAATGAATAAATGAATGTACTGGGTTGTATATGGAGAGCAGTGAGGCTTATTGCATTTGTTAGGCTCTGTCTTTTTCTCTCTGGTAATAGAACCTGCTCTCAACTTAGAGGCAACAAGGCCCAGGTTTTGCAGTTGACATAATGTCAATTGGTTCCCTCTTACTGGACAACACGCAAACTCTGATAAATAGATCCCTGCATAGGGACCATACTTGTACTTGATGTGACGTTTCTAGTGCCTCCCAAATCTCCTCTTCTTGACAATAATCCTGTCTCATTATTGACTTTCCTAGTTTAGCTATCCTAAGATTTTTATTGCTCACTTTTCACACCACTGGGGTCTGCTTAGTTCCATCCTAAGATTTTCACATATGAGGAGATAAATGCATAGCTAAGTTTATGGACTTTGTGAAGTTTGGAATAAGTCTTTCTAACGTCTTTCCACTTAAACTGAAATAAAATTAGGTGATCCCTATCAACAACGTTTATACAGCCAAATGGGAAATTGCTTAGAGGAATTTTATAAGAAATGCTGTAAAGGCACCTCAAAAGTAATGTCATCTATCACTCGACTGCTTGTAAAGAGGACGTGATACCAGGAGACAATATTTATGAATCCAGATTTTATCCAATGCCATTAGCAATGTTGCAGTACGTGCCAATGAAGTTTTGGAATGGTAACTGGGAGTCTCTTTATATTGGATAAGATCATTAATGCAGCAGGGAAATTGTGGGGAAATCACCTCTGAATTCAGATGTGGGGGATGGTGGGAATTATATTGATATGGCAGAGTACAGTTAATATTAATTAGAGAAGATTTAAAGAAGGAGTAGACTTAGTATTGAGCTGTGATTGATTTAAAGGAAATAAAAGTCTGGGGTTGGCGTCTAGACAACAGAGTTTTTCTCAGTGCATGTAGGTCAACTTGGGAAAAGGTTCAGAAGAACCACTGATATTGGGAAATTACAAATCTAAACTAAACCAAATACAGAGATTAAACAGGAAGCATATTTTATGCACTGCATATTTGTCTTTATTCCTTATGCTGTTTTAATATTTTAGTGTTTCATTGCTTTCTTTATGTCCATATCCAGTCTTCTCCCCACCTTCTCTCCCTGCCTCCCCCAGCCCCACATGCTTATATTGATAGGTTGTGAGCCCCTCAAGGTAAAGTGTCTGTGTCTAATTCATTCATTCATTCATTCAATCATATTTATTGAGCGCTTACTGGGTGCAGAGCACTGTACTAAGCACTTGGGTAGTACAAGTTGGCCACCTGCATTTTCTTTTCCAGCACTTAGTACAGTGGTGTGCACCCAGTAAGTGCTTAAAAAATAATGTTACTGCTACTACTTATAGAAAGAAGGTTAGAGTACAGGAAAAATGAAAGGAAGAGAAAGGGAAGGAAAGAGTTTGAAATACGGAGTGACTGGGAGATTTTGTGGAATGCATGAATTGGTTTGTGAAAGGTAGAATAGGTAGCAGGAAACTTGGAAGAAAAATGCAGTGGAAAAAGTAAGGGCAGTAGGCAGAGAGAAGGTGAGTTGGTCGAAAGATGGGAGACTTCTTGGGGTAAAGGGGGAGAAATTCAAAGGTAAATAGTAAACAGTTCGTCAGTAAAGGAGAAAGTATAGTTGAGAAATAGGGTAAGTAGCTATGCAGAAAACAAAGTCTAAAAACTTTGAGAAGTACTTTAAAAATTATCCAGGGCTTTAATTTGTATCCAGTCTGCTGAAGTTCAAATTTGGCATATCAGGAATTGACATTTAATAGTGCTCGCAATGCTATTGTCATTGAAAAATAATGACAATAATGCAAAATCTTTACAGATTAAAAATGAAAATTATTGTCATTAATAATAATAGTATTTGTTAAGTGCTTACTATTTACCTAGCATTGTTCTAAGAACTGGGGTAGATATAAGGTAATCAGGATGCCCCATTTGGGGCTCCCAGTTTTAATCCCCATTTTACAGATGAGGTAACTGAGTCAGAGAATCGTTAAGTGTTTTGCTCAAAGTCACATAGCTGATAAGTGGCAGAGCTGGGATTAGAACCCACGACCTCTGACTCCCAAGCCCATGCTCTTTCCACTAAGCCATGCTGCAGCAATTCCAAGCATGTCTTAATTCTCAAGATGAAACTGTATTTGGTAGAATTTTGATTTGGAACAGCCTCTCTCTGGATGCCCTACTGAGAAATGCCTCCTAGAAGAATGAGCTACTAAGACGGTCTGTTCCATAACATGGCTTCTGGATAATTTATCAACTGGTTCACAAGAATTGGCCCCACCCTTCTAAGATGCTTGCCTTAAGCTGCCACATTGTCTCTGACCCATAGCAACTTCATGGATATCTCTCTCCCAGGTTGCCCCACCTCCATCTACATTCTGGTAGGGTATCTATAGTGTTTTCTTGGAAAAATATGGAAATAGTTTACCATTGTCTTCTAGGCTGTAAACCTGAGTCTCTGCCCTCAAGTTTCTCCCATGTCACTGTTGCCCAGAACAGGTCAGGTGAGTTTTGACTTCTAGCAGATTGCCTTCCACTCACTAGCCACTGCCCAAGCTAGGAATGGAATGGGTAGGCTTCTGTTTGACTCTCCCTCCCAAAGCCAAGACTGGTAGAGTACTGAAAACTCTGCAGGTGCAATTGTGAGATAGGTTCTGAGATGCTAACAAGAAAAATATAGCAATAGTTTAGTTCAGAGATACCTAAGGTTTGGATTTGGGAACAGGCAGGAGAATCGACTAAGGCAATTGGTTGAATGGTCGTGGAGAATCTTAGAGAAGCACTAAAGATTACTTCATGAACTTGGGAGCAATTGATTTATTGGCTATTGCCACTGTTGATGAGGAATGACAAGGAAAATGAGATTACACATTCACTAGACTTCCACGAGAGATGCCCTGAAGACAAAATGAGATTCAGAGCTGGATAAAAGATTTCAGTACCCACAATTCAAACCAATTTAATAGGATAAAATTCAAATCGATCACTCCATAAAATGTATTTATCCAGAATTTATTCAAGTCTTAACACTATAGTAAATGCTTGGGAGAGTTCAGCAGAAGCAAAGCACTCATTATCTACCACCAAGGAGTTTCCTATATTATAGGGAAGACAGACAGACAAAAATTGTTCACAAACAATGAAGGTGGGAAAAATAGAATGATATGATTAGTAGATGAATGAATATGTCAAGATGAAACAGCTGAATGCATAATAAAGTATGTGACTAAATAATCAGGAACATTTAATTCTACTATTGTCCAAGTTTTCTTTTATATCCTGTGGCTTGAATGTTACAAGGCCAGTAAAAAAATGATTAGGCCTGTTTAAGAACAGCTTGATGGAATATCAGAAGAATCAGGCTGTGAGCATACCTGCAGAATGAGCAAACCATTTTCAATTGCATTGGTTCTCACCACAGGATACAACTCTCAGAATCCAAAGAGAACCTGTTGTAGACATCTGGGCTGAAGATGCATGGAAAATGCAAAATTCCTGTTTATTGCAATGAATGGAACAATGTGACTGATTCACACTCTAATGTATAATTATTGATGTTAAAAAGGCCATTTTTAGATCAATCACCTTCCACAGTGAAGAAACAGGCTTTGAGCCTACCTGCAGAATGAATCAGTTAGTCAATCATTTTTATTTCATGCTTACTGTGTGCAGAGCACTCTACTTAGAGCCTGTGGGTGTACAATATAACTGACACATTCCCTGCCCACTATGATCTACCAGTTTAATACAGCGCATGCCACAGCATGAGATCTCCTCAACAAAGAGTTCTGCAAGAACACAACCCTCGCATTAGAAGGGGATACATGTAAAATGCAAAAATCCTGTTTATGGTTATAAATTTACCAATGTAAATAATTCAGTCTACTGTGTGATTCTTGACATTTAAAATCAATCAATTAATGGTATATATTAAGCACTTACTATGAGCAGAGCACTGTACTAAGCACTTCAGAGAGTACAGTATGGAAAAAACTAGCCGATACATTCCTTGCCCATGACCTTACACAGGGCATCTTTCACCTCTTTGTTTCTCAGACTATAGATCACTGGGATTAGCATTGGCATCAATATCATATAGCATACGGACACCATTTGTTCTGATCCACTGAGAAGCTGGAACTGGGTAGCAGATAAATAAACATTGTAGTTCCATAGAATAAAGTGACCATCATTAAGTGAGAGGCACATGTGAAAAAGGATTTTATGCCTTCTTCCAGAGGACTGTATTTTAAGAATAGCCAGCAGGATGTACACATGGTATCAGTGTGATCAGAATTGTAACCAGAATAACAATAGCTGTGGAAGTAGCAGGAAGTATTTGGGCAAGCCTGGTGTCCTAACAGGACAGCTTCAACAATGGGGGAAACGTCACAGTAGAAGTGAATGATTTCAGGAGGTCCACAGGTCAAACTAAATGCATTAGTTGTACAGACCACAGTATTCAGGCAGCTGGCCATGTAGGAAGCAGTAACCAGCAAAGAACACAGTCTCTGGGGTATGCAGAGTACATATAGAAAGGGTTTACATTATTCAATCATATTCATTGAGTGCTTACTGTCTGCAGAGCACTGTACTAAGCGCTTGGGAAGTACAAGTCGGTAACATATAGAGACGGTCCCTACCCAACAACAGGATCACAGTCTAGAAGGGCAAGACAGACAACAAAACAAAGCATGTTGACAGGTTTCAAAATCGTCAGAACAAATGGAATTATAGCTATATGCACATCATTAACAAAATAAATTGAATAGTAAATACGTACAAATAAAATAATTAGAGTAATAAATCTGTGCAAATATACATATACACACAAAAACATATATACATATACATACACACACACATATATAAATATATATATATATATATATTTACAAGTTCTGTGGGGCAGGGAAGGAGGTAGGGCGGGGGGGATGGGGAGGAGGAGAGAAAAAAGGGGGTTCAGTCTGGGAAGGGCTCCTGGAGGAGGTGAGCTCTCAGTAGGGCTTTGAAGGGAGGAAGAGAGCTAGCTTAACAGGTGTGTGGAGGTATGGCATTCCAGGCCAGGGGAAGGACGTGGGCCGGGGGATCAATGGCGGGATAGGAGAGAACGAGGCACAGTGAGGAGGTTAGTGGCAGAGGAGTGTAGGGTGTGAGCTGGGCTGTAGAAGGAAAGAAGGGTGGTGAGGTAGAGGGGTCGAAGTGATGGAGAGCCTTGAAGCCGAGAGTGAGGAGTTTTTGCTTGATTTGTAGGTTGACAGGCAGCCACTGGAGTTTTTTTAGGAGGGGAGTGACATGCCCAGAGCGTTTCTGTACAATGATAATCCGGGCAGCAGAGGGAAGTATAAATTGATGTGGGGAGAGACAAGAGTATAGGAGATTAAAGAGGAGGGTGATGCAGTAATCCAGGCGGGATAAGATGAGAAATTGAATTAACAAGGAGTAGTTTGGATGGAGAGGAAAGGGCAGATCTAGGAAATATTGTGGAGGTGAGACCGGCAGGTTTTGGTGACGGATTGGAGGTGTGGGGTGAACGAGAGAGCAGAGTCGAGTTTCACACCAAGGTTCCGGGCTTGTGAGATGGGAAGGATGGTAGTGCCATCTACAGTGATGGGAAAGTTAGGGAGAGGCCAGCATTTGGGAGCGAAGATAAGGAGTTCAGTCTTGGACATATTGAGTTTTAGATGGTGGGCAGACATCCAGATGGAAATGTCCTGAAGGCAGGAGTAGATACGAGCCTGGAGGGAGGGAGAGAGAGGAGGGGCAGAGATGTATATTTGGGTGTCATCAGCGTAGAGATGATGGTTGAAGCCATGGGAGCAAATGAATTCACCAAGGGAGTGAGTGTAGAAAGAGAACAGAAGGGGACCAAGACCTGACCCTTGAGGAACCCTTACAGTAAGTGGATGTGAGGGGGAGGAGGAGCCTGCAAAGGAGTCTGAGAATGAACGGTTGGAGAGATAAGAGGAGAACCAGGAGAGGATGGAGTCTGTGAAGTCAAGTTTGGATAGCATTATGAGGAGCAGGGGGTGGTCCACAGTGTCGAAGGCAGCTGAGAGGTCGAGGAGCATTAGGATGGAGTAGGAGCTATTGGATTTGGCAAGAAGGAGGTCATTGGTGACCTTTGAGAGAGCAGTTTCATTGGGGTGTAGGGGACAGAAGCCAGATTGGATGGGGTCAAGGAGAGATTTGGTGTTGAGGAATTCGAGGCAGCAAGTGTAGATGATTCGTTCTAGGTCTTTGGAAAGAAAGGGTATGAAGGAGATAGGGTGGTACTTGGAAGGGGAGGTGGGCTCAAGAGACGGTTTTTTATGATGGAGAGATGTGGGCACGTTTGAAGGCTAAGGGGAAGGAACCAGTGGAGAGTGAGCAGTTGAAGATGGAAGTTAAGGTGGGGAGGAGGGAAGGCGCAAGAGATTTCATAAGATGAGCGGGAATGGGGTCTGAAGCACAGGTGGATGGAGTAGCACTTGAGAGGAGGGAGGAGATCTCATCTGATGGGAAGGATGGGAGAGTAGCAGAGAGGGTTGAGAGTGCGGGGATGGAGAAGGGGGAGGAGGGACTTTAGGGAGCTCAGACCTGATGGTTTGAATTTTACTGATGAAGTAGTTGGCCAGTTCGTTGCAGGTGAGGAATGGAGGAAGGGGACGAACAGGGAGCCTGAGAAGGGAGTTAAATATACGGAAGAACTGACGAGGATGATGGGCATGGGTGTCAATAAGGGAGGAGAAATAGTTTTGCCTGGCAGAGGAGAGGGCAGAGTTGAGGCAGGAAAGAATAAACTTGAAGTGAACAAGGTTGGCTTGGTGTTTAGACTTTCATCAGCAGGTCGAACATAAGAGCGAAGGAGGTGGACCGTGGCAGTGATCCAAGGCTGTTCACTTCAAGTTTATTCTTTCCTGCCTCAACTCTGCCCTCTCCTCTGCCAGGCAAAACTATTAGGATAGAGTAGGAGCTATTGGATTTGGCAAGAAGGAGGTCATTGGTGACCTTTGAGAGGGCAGTTTCAAGGGAGTTTAGGGGATGGAAGCCAGATTGGATGGGGTCAAGGAGAGATTTGGTGTTGAGGAATTCGAGGCAGCAAGTGTAGATGATTTGTTCTAGGTGTTTGGAAAGGAAGGGTATGAAGGAGATAGGGTGGTACCTAGAAGGGAAGGTGGGCTCAGGAGAGGGTTAGTGGTACGTGACCGGCGGAGGGAAAGGGGAGTGAACGAGTAGAGTTGAGTATTCATTCATTCATTCATTCATTCAATCAATAAATCAATAGTATTTATTGAGTGCTTACTGTGTGCAGAGCACTGTACTAAGCGCTTGGGAAGTACAAGTCGGCAACATATAGAGACAGTTCCTACCCAACAGTGGGCTCACAGTCTAGAAGGGGGAGACAGACAACAAAACAAAACATATTAACAAAATAAAATAAATAGAATAGTAAATATATACAAGTACAATAAATAGAGTAATAAATCTGTACAAACATATATACAGGTGCTGTGGGGAAGGGAAGGAGGTAGGGCTGGGAGGAGGGGGAGGGGTGGGAGAGGAAGGAAGGGGCTCAATCTGGGAAGGCCTCCTGGAGGAAGTGAGCTCTCAGTAGGGCTTTGAAGGGAGGAAGAGAGCTAGCTTGGTGAATGTGCGGGAGGAGGGCATTCCAGGCAAGGGGGAGGACGTGGGCCAGGGGTCGACGGTGGGACAGGCGAGAATGAGGCACAATAAGGAGGTTAGTGGCAGAGGAGAGGAGGGTGTGGGCTGGGCTGTAGAAGGAAAGAAGGGAGGTGAAGTAGGAGGGGGTGAGGTGATGGAGAGCCTTGAAGCCGAGAGTGAGGAGTTTTGCTGGATGCATAGGTTGATTGGTAGACACTGGAGATTTTTGAGGAGGGGAGTGACATGACCAGAGCGTTTCTGTACAAAGATGATATGGGCAGCAGCGTGAAGTATAGATTGAGGTGGGGAGAGACAGGAGGATGGGAGATCAGAGAGGAGGCTGATGCAGTAATCCATTCGGGATAGGATGAGAGATTGAACCAGTAGGGTAGCCGTTTGGATGGAGAGGAAAGGGCGGATCTTGGCGATGTTGCGGAGGTGAGACCGGTAGTTTTTTGTGAGTAGATTGTAGAGAGGGTGGAGTTGAGAACAGTAATCTGGTCATCAAGATTGGGTAGAGAGGATAGGGAAGTGAGGTGGGATGTGATGCGCTGAGAAAGATGGATGGGGCAGAGATAATGGAGGTCTCTGTGGGGTAGTAATATAGATTTACATGGGGGAGGAGTGTGAGTGAGGAGGCAGGTGCGAAGGTTATGATCAGAGAGAGGGATTTCAGAGTTGGTGAGGGTGGAGATAGTGCAGCGGTAGGAGCTGATGAGGTCGAGGATGTGATCAAGTTGGTGTGTGGGAGAGGTGAGGTGGAGCAGGAAGTTGGCACTGTCAAGGAGAGATAGCAGGCAGACGGCAGAGGAGACACCCGGGACATCCATGTGGATGTTGAAGTCTCTGAGGATAAGAGTGGGCATGGAAGAGGGGAGAAGGAAGGTGAGAAAGGGGTTAAAATCGTTAAAAGATGTTGGAGGTGGGGCCAGGGGCGCGGTAGATGACGGCTACAAGAATCTGGAGGGGGTGGTAGAGGCGAATAATATTGGCTTCAAAGGAGCCGAAGGAAAGGGAAGGTGGGGGAGGGATTTGCGAGATGGAAGTTGACATCTCCTCCTTTTCCGGTGAGTCTGGGGGAGTGGGAGAAGAAGAGGCCTTCAGTGGAGAGAGCAGCTGAAGAGACCGTGTCATCCGGAGTGTGCCATGTTTTGGTTAAGGCAAGGAGGGGAAGAGAGCTGGAAAGGAACAGGTCAAGGATGAAAGGGAGCTTACCTATAATGGAGTGGGGGTTCCAAAGGCCACATTTGGCAGCACCTGTGGAGGGAGGGGACGGAGGGGGAAGTACGCGAGTGGTGGGGAGGTTTTGGGTTGGAGTGAGTTGGCGGGGTCCTGGGCAGAGAGAGGGGGAAGAGGGTCAGCGATGAGATAGGAGAACTGGGATGGGGTGGGAGCGGGGAGGAGGGGAGGGAGGGGATTGGAAAGGAGGGGTTGAGGGTTGACGTTGGTACAGAGGGATTCTGGGGAGGGGGTGAAAGGGAGGGGTGGGGTGGGGGAAAGGGAGGGAAAGAGCTGGGTGGGAGAGGGGAGGGGGAAGGTGAGGACTGGGAAGGGCAGATGGGAGCAGGGGAATTGATAGTTAATAGTGAGGTCAATAAGGTAAATGACAGCACATCGAGTAGTTAACAATTAACATTCAGTAGCAATAATAAAATAAGTAGATGATGACATCAGAGAGCAGTTAACAATTAACATGCGATGGCAATGATAAAATAAGCAGATGATGACATCATAGAGAACAGTTAACAATTAACGTGTAGAAGCCACCATAAAATAGGCAGATGATGCCCAGAGCAGAAGGATGAATTGTCCATGGTTCAGTCAAATAAAATCAAAAAGGCTAATAGCAAGGAGAGTCCAAGGGCTCTTTGCAAAAATGTATCTGAGGTAGTGGAGGATGGAGTGCTATGGATGGCAATTCCGGAGTAGGGTGGAACTGTTAAGGCAACCAATCACTTGCCAGAGTACGGTCAGGGTAAAAGACAGCATCTCTGTAATTAAGGATTTTTTTCTACAAGGAGGAAATGATTCAGATGTATTTATCATTATGAGAAAAGGAGAATGGAAACATAGATAAGTGGGTAAAATGGAAAATTAGGCATAATGTTAAATACTTAAGTGGCAAAGAGTAAACAAGAGAGTACAGAGAAGCAGCATGGCTCAGGGGCAAGAGCCCAGGCTTGGGAGTCAGAGGTTGTAAATTCTAATCCCAGCTCTGCCACTTGTCTGCTGTATGACCTTGGGAAAGTCACTTAACTTCTCTGTGCCTCAGTTCCCTCATCTTTAAAATGGGGATTAAGACTGTGAGTCCCACTTGGGAAAACTTGATTACCGTGAATCTACCCCAGCACTTAAGTAAGTAAGCACTTAACAAATATTATTATTGTTATTATCATTATTATTATTACTGTGAGTGCTGAGGCAATTTGGGGGAGGATGTGATCTGGGGAGAAGAAAATGAATTGGGGAAAGCTTCCTGGAAGAGGTGGATTTTCAGATGTGCATTAAAGATAAGGGAGACCAGAGGACAAGCAGATTTAAAGGGGGAGGCTTTGATACTACCAGTAAATAAAGATAAAATAAAGATCAATAAAGTAAAGATAAAAATAAAGTGTTTGCTCCGTAACTGTGGGTTCCCTGAGAAGCTGATCAATATTTAGAGGCGACTGTACAGTGGTCTGGCTGATCATGGCAGAACTGGTATTGCCTTGTTTATCCTGTTCCCATTAGAGATGAGGTAAAGCAGGAGTGCATCATGGGTATATCCCTGTTTTACTTATGATAATTAAGAGGACGACAAGGAATTGCTGTGAAACTCTTTTCATTCAGTAGGCTCTCGATGTCACCAAAAGTCCTAGAGGGAGTTGTTTAACAGATGCTACATGCAGATACCTTCGGCACATAAGCTATATTTGATTCTTCCTGGAATCATATATGAATCTCCAGACTCACCTTAGAAGGAAATGTAAATCAAATTTTATTAAATATGCCTCACAAGTAATTCAGAATAGCATGGCTGTTATTTCTAAAAACGTTTAAACATGACCATGTAATACAATCTAGCCCTATGTATACAGGAATATAAATCCACCATCACACTGAGCCTATTGGTACTTAAGAGGAGCTACAGAGATCAGTGAAAAATGATAAATGAAAGAAAAGTATGGACATGATCCAGTAAAGAAGGAGGTTTAAATTTCAGGCCCTTTAGGGATTGTTTGAAAAAGTAGACCTTTTACCAATGGTGACTATATGCTGAACCTAGTCTAAGAGCTATTAGACAAATTTCACAATGAAGACAAACTTTTTCAGCAAATTCAGGATTCACCTTTACAAAAATCGTTGACAAGTTGTAAACGTTTTTGACCATACTGACAAACATCAAGTATGGATGGCTTTTGCTCAAGAACTTCCCCCAAAATTTCATTTTGTTTAACTCGTATGAACAAAATGATTGCCAACCCCTGCTATAGTAAGATCTTACATAGTGGACCCACATGTGATTATGAACTGCTTTTCAGGCAGTTCAATTATTTGGATCGATGTTGTCAGCAAGATAATGTACAGTTTGCAGCAATAAAACCCTGCACATAACCAAAGACAATGTGATCATTGGAGCAACCACTGACAACATGAAACTAAATGATGTCACAATTTTATTTCCTAGACAATGCAATGTCCAATGATGCAATGATAGTCAATGATGCAGGAAACTATGCAGAGAGTCATTGTAACACGAAAGGTTATCAGTTAGTTTGTGAAACAACAAGGTTCCAGTTTTTACGCCAAAACAAGGAACTATAGAGTTGTAGTAATCTCTCGCTCCATCCCTTCTCCCCTCCTTAACTTCCATCTTCAACCACTCACTCTCCACTGGTTTTTTCTCCTCTGCCTTCAAACATGCCCATGCCTCTCCCATCCTAAAAAAACCCTCTCTTGACCCCTCCTCACCTTCTAGTTATTGTCCCATATCCCTCCTACCATTCCTTTCCAAACTCCTTGAACGAGTTGTCTACACGCGCTGCCTAGAATTCCTCAATAACAACTCTCTCCTCGACCCGCTCCAGTGTGGCTTCCGTCCCCTTCATTCCACGGAAACTGCCCTCTCAAAGGTCACCAATGACCTCCTGCTTGCCAAATCCAACGGCTCCTACTCTGTCCTAATCCTCCTCGACCTCTCAGCTGCCTTTGACACTGTGGACCACCCCCTTCTCCTCAACACGCTATCTGACCTTGGCTTGACAGACTCCGTCCTCTCCTGGTTCTCCTCTTACCTCTCCGGTCGTTCTTTCTCAGTCTCTTTTGCAGGCTCCTCCTCCCCCTCCCATCCTCTTACTGTGGGGGTTCCCCAAGGTTCAGTGCTTGGTCCCCTTCTGTTCTCAATCTACACTCACTCCTTTGGTGACCTCATTCGCTCCCACGGCTTCAACTATCATCTCTACGCTGATGACACCCAGATCTACATCTCTGCCCCTGCTCTCTCCCCCTCCCTCCAGGCTCGCATCTCCTCCTGCCTTCAGGACATCTCCATCTGGATGTCTGTCTGCCACCTAAAGCTCAACATGTCGAAGACTGAGCTCCTTGTCTTCCCTCCCAAACCTTGTCCTCTCCCTGACTTTCCCATCTCTATTGATGGCACTACCACCCTTCCCGTCTCACAAGCCCGCAACCTTGGTGTCATCCTCGACTCCGCTCTCTCATTCACCCCTCACATCCAAGCCGTGACCAAAACCTGCCGGTCTCAGCTCCACAACATTGCCAAGATCCGCCCTTTCCTCTCCATCCCAACCGCTACCCTGCTCATTCAAGCTCTCATCCTATCCCGTCTGGACTACTGCATCAGCCTTCTCTCTGATCTCCCATCCTCGTGTCTCTCTCCACTTCAATCCATACTTCATGCTGCTGCCCGGATTACCTTTGTCCAGAAACGCTCTGGGCATATTACTCCCCTCCTCAAAAACCTCCAATGGCTACCAATCAATCTGCGCATCAGGCAGAAACTCCTCACACTGGGCTTCAAGGCTCTCCATCACCTCGCCCCCTCCTACCTCACCTCCCTTCTCTCCTTCTACAGCCCAGCCCGCACCCTCCGCTCCTCCACCGCTAATCTCCTCACTGTACCTCTTTCTCGCCTGTCCCGCCATCGACCCCCGGCCCACATCATCCCCCGGGCCTGGAATGCCCTCCCTCTGCCCATCCACCAAGCTAGCTCTCTTCCTCCCTTCAAGGCCCTACTGAGAGCTCACCTCCTCCAGGAGGCCTTCCCAGACTGAGCCCCTTCCTTCCTCTCCTCCTCGTCCCCCTCTCCATCCCCCCATCTTACCTCCTTCCCTTCCCCACAGCACCTGTATATATGTATATATGGTTGTACATATTTATTACTCTATTTATTTATTTATTTTGCTTGTACCTTTCTATCCTATTTATTTTATTTTGTTGGTATGTTTGGTTTTGTTCTCTGTCTCCCCCTTTTAGACTGTGAGCCCACTGTTGGGTAGGGACTGTCTCTATGTGTTGCCAATTTGTACTTCCCAAGCGCTTAGTACAGTGCTCTGCACATAGTAAGTGCTCAATAAATACGATTGATTGATTGATTGATAGTAATGTTCAACCTTCTCTGTGGTTGTGACCCATCCCTAACAGATGTCATAGCCAATGTCTAATGTAGACACAACAGTATGACTTATAGGACATAGTCAACATCAAGTGGCAATAGCACAAAAGTCCTAAATAGAGTCTATCTATGAGATTTGAATCTTGTATCCGCCTCAGGCTTAGTCCATTGCTTGGCACACTAAGAGCTAAACATATATCATGATTATTTGAAACTTTGCTTATCTCAACGTATCTTTTCTTGGTGGGATATAGGAGGAGAATGGGTAGCAATACATATCCAAGCAATTATAGTATTGTGAAGTACCCCATTTTACAGATGAGTAAACTAAGGCACAGAGAAATGAGTGATACAACCAAAGAAAGGGAGACAAATGCAATGTTTTAAGGAAATAGTAAAAATATTGGGAAACCATGTGGCATCACAGATACAAGCTGGAAGTCAAGATAAATAGTGGCTCTTTCAGAGCAAAGGTTTTGAGATAATTGTGGCAGATATTTAAAAGAGAAAACAGTGCCAGCTGGTGTCAACAGCAAATGCAACAGCGCAATTAAGGATGGTCTCTGCATTTATAAGGGGTAATGTGGACTAGTTGTCCTATATTGACTGTTCATCCTAATTATGCCCATAGACAAGCTTACCACCAATATTGTCATCTTTGAATGAGGAAAATTGCGCATATTAAATCACCAATCCAACATGAAAAATTAGCCAAGAGGGCAAATCAAATCCCGGGCATCAAGGAGGAGATAAAAGGTAAAATGAAATGATTAGTTTAATCACTATGTAAAACTATGATATGTACACACTGGAATCTGGTCACCATCAGTCAATCAATCAATCAATGGCATCTACTGAGTACTTACTCGCTTTGCACAGCACTGTACTAAGTGCTTGGGAGAGTACAATTCAACAGAGTTATAGACATGTTCATCCCTAAAATAGGACATAATAAATCCTGAAAAAAAAATCATTCAGTCATTTTTGAGTGCTTGTTGTGGGCAGTGTATTTTACTAAGACCTTGGGAGAGTATAATATAAAAGATTTGGAAGACATGCTCCCTGCCCACCAGGTACTTACGGTCCAGATGGAGTAAAAAGAAGGATTAGTGAAGTGATTAAGAAGATGGGATAGCATCTCCTTGAGATTAGGCTTAAAGGACTAGGACTCTGTCTGGAAAGATGAAGGCATAGAAGGAACATCATTAAAGTCTATATTCATTCATTCATTCAATTATTGAGTGCTTACTGTGTGCAGAGCACTGTTCTAAGTGTTTGGGAAATACAAGTCGGCAACATATAGAGACGGTCTATATTTTTGTGAGCTGTGGGCGAGGGAATACGAAACTGTTCACCAGATCTTACAGCATCAAGAAGAGGGGACAAACTTCAAACCTAAACGTGGGAAATTCAAAACAAAATAAACATGTCTTCACCAACATGATGATGAGCATAAGGAAATCCTTATAATAGGAAGTTGTCTTGGGCCCACAATATCAACTGATTATTTAGGAATTTGTGAAAAATTGCAGATGAGTAATGCATAACGGAGGAAAATTTAGGGACTTCATTTCTAGAAGTAATAGTGATGGTCAAAGAGGGTAATCTTCACATGTAAGCTAGTTATGGGCAGGGAATGTATCCACTAATTATGTTGTGTTGTACTTTCCTAATCACTTAGTACAGAGTGTGGCACATTATAAATGCTTAGTAAATACTACTGTTTGATTGTTTAATGGACCTTCTATGAAGGATATACATGGAGACAGGGCACTAAAATGGATGGAGCATTCACCTAACACCTACCAGCATTCAGGCGTGGACATCTTTTTTCAATGCTGCCTCTTGAATGAGGTTTTGTGTGTATTATTATTATTATATTCATTATTTATAGGCTTCTATTTTCTCCTCAGCACATTTGTCAGACATATTAAAATGACATCTACCATACACCTATTTATAAATTAAAATTAGAATTTGCTATGATCTGTCCCAGTTCCCATAAAGAGAATTCACAGTTAAGAGACATAACATATGACATGTCAGTTCATACTAACTCCATTTCTGTTAACAGAATGTCCTTACCCAGTTTTACCAAGAACAAATATTCTTGCCCATTACTTTCATCAGGACCCTTTTAACACCCTTGTTCCTCAGAGTATAGATTAGGGGGTTCAGCATGGGGATCGCCACTGTGTAGAACAGAGACACAATTATACTCTGTTCTCAGGAGCAGCTGGAGCTGGCTGCACATAATTGAACGTGAGGGTTTCACTGCATAGAATAACGGCAGTCAGGTGGGAGGTGCAGGACGAGAAAGCTTTCTGTCTCCCGTTGCTTGCCTGGATCCTCATGATGGCACAGAGGATGTATACATAAGAGATGATTATGGTGGGGACAGTGCTTAATATTGTGATGGCAGCCGAGACGGAAGAAAGAATTTGAATTAGATGAATATCGCAGGAAATTTCCATTAATGGTGGGAAATCACAGAAAAAAAATGTTAAATTTTATAGAGTCCACAGAAGACTAAATTGAAAACAAAAGTGGTAAACACCAGAGCATTTAAGCAACCCCCTACATAGGAAACAGTTATGAGCTGGACACAGACCCTATTGGACATGGAGATCGCATAGAGCAGGGGATTGCAGATGGCCACACATTGGTCATATGCCATCATGGCCTAGTAAGACGTTCTCTGAGATTCCAAAAGCAAAGGTAGAGCACAGTTGAGCAGCACAGCCAACATAAGATATTGTATCTCTCCCCAGTAGGACGTTCTTGAGCATCTTTGGTCTGACACGGCTTCAACTATCATCTCTATGCTGATGACACCCAAATCTACATCTCTTCCCCTGCTCTCTCTCCCTCCCTCCAGGCTCATATCTCCTCCTGCCTTCAGGACATCTCCATCTGGATGTCCGCCCGCCATCTAAAACTCAATATGTCCAAGACTGAATTCCTTATTTTCCCTCCCAAACGCTGCCCTCTCCCTGACTTTCCCATCACTGTAGGCAGCACTGCCATCCTTCCCATCTCACAAGCCCGCAACCTTGGTGCCACCTTTGACACCGCTCTCTCGTTCACCCCACACATCCAATCTGTCACCAAAACCGCCAGTCTCACCTCCACAACATCGCCAAGATCCACCCTTTCTGCTCCATCCAAACTGCTAACTTGCTGGTTCAATCTCTCATCCTATCCCAACTGGACTACTGCATCAGCCTCCTCTCTGATCTCCCATCCTCCTGTCTCTCTGGGCATGTTACTCCCCTCCTCACAAATCTCCAGTGGCTGCCTGTCAACCTACGAATCAAGCAAAAACTTCTCATTCTCGGCTTCAAGGCTCTCAATCACCTCACCCCTTCCTACCTCACCTCCCTTCTCTCTTTCTACAGCCCAGCCCAGTGCTTAGTACAGTACCTGGCACATTGTAAGTGCTTAGCAAATACCATGATTATAATTTTTAAATGTCAGACCTATTGTGGTAATAGATTAGCATATCAATCAGCTCAATTACCTCAAATGTTGAAGCAAGTGTAAATTCAATTCTCCAGGATTGCATGCAAGTAAAGTGGTTCTAAACACATATAGATTATCCCCTTTCCTCATGCAAGCCCCATGGACCTTAATTAACACTCCCTTCAGAATGCGGGGAAAATCAAACTCTGGTTAGTTTCAGGCTAGACAAATCAAATTATGTGAATGAAAGCTCAACAACTGTAAGGTCAGCCTAAAGCCGGAGGGGAAAGGAGGAAGAATAAGGTGCTATGTTGGGAAACATATCTGCCCCCCTCCTTAAACTCATTTCTCCTCAGTCCATCTCTAAATTGTAATTCAGCTATGCACTGGAAGGATTTTCAAGAGGAGAGTGAATTGGTTGTATATTTTCTTGGGGTTCCAGCAGTAAATGTCAAATGGGATGTAATATAGGCAGGACCCATCACCTAAGACCTGGGCAGAGGTTAATAATTATTTGAATGATGACTTTTCAGAATCTTTTCTGCCTAATAATAATGCTGATTACAGTATTTAAATAAGTGCTTACTGTGTGCCAAGCCCTGGTACTAAAGCCCTGGGTTAGTTATAGAATAATCAGATCATACTCTGTCCCCATCCCACGTAGGGTTCACGGACTAAGAAGGAGGGAAAAATGGATAGTTTATGCCCATTTTACAGATGAGAAAACTGAGGCACAAAGAAATGCCTTCCAAAAAAAGTGTTTGGGAGTTAAATCCAATGTCCTAATGAAGGAGCTTGTTATTCAATCTTATCCAAACTTGGGTGTTTCCTTTATATCATAATACTGCATAAATGGATATGAAAAAGCTCTTTTGGTGATTTATAATAATAATGATGGTATTTGTTAAGCACTTAGTATGTGCCAAGCACTATTCTAAGTGCTTCATTTGATTTTGGCTCCCATATTAGGGTATTATTTTTTTTCCTGTGGGCTAAACTTCCTATATGCACTTAACTCTTTTTAAGAAACAATATCCAGTGAACCTCAATGATCTCTTCAGTAGTAAGTTCAAACCTATGATCTCCTTTTGCACTACAGTACCATTTAGAGAAAGATATTAGAAAAGTATAAACTATGACTGTTTTATAATTAAGATCATTAATATTCCAAATTCATCATTTTTTAATCTTGTTGGAATTTATTGAGCACTTATTGTGTGCAGAACACTGTACTAAGCACTTTGGAAAGTGCTATACAATAAAAATAATCTCATGCCTGCCATATCAATCAAATAATGGTATTTGTTGAATGCTTCCTGTGTTCAATACACTATACTAAGTGCTTCCATATATACTGTAATTGTTTCCATTCCATTGAGAGTAGGAAGAAAATAATTATGATATTCAATCAATTGAGCTGTAGCTTCTTTTCAAACTCCAGCATATTTTTCGTTCCCCAGATATCCAAGTCTTCACAGATGGCTCTCTGGAAAAACCACACTATAGTGACAGAATTCATCCTTTCTGGATTCTTAAGTTACTCAGATGCACAGGACACTCTCTTTATAGCATTTCTTGTTGTCTATATGCTCACTCTGCTTGGGAATCTTGGGATGATCATATTAATCAGGAAAGATTAACAACTTCACCTCCCTTTGTATTTTTTCATCAGTAACTTGTCCTTCATTGACCTCTGCTGCTCTTCTAACATTACACCCAACATGCTGGTTAACTTCCTTGCAGAAAGAAAGGTCATTTTTTACTCTGATTGGGTTACACAATTGTGTCTCTTTGCTGTCTTTGCAACCACAGAATATTATCTTTTGCCTAAAATGGCATATGATAGTTACTTAGCAGTCTGCAATCCCCTTCTTTATCCTTCAGTCTTGTCCCAACATCTGTGTTAAGAGTTAATCATTGGGTCTTATGTAGCCAGAATGTTAAATTCCACTATACAGATATTTTCTCTCTTTTGATTGTCTTTCTGTAGTTCAAATGTCATCCACCACTTTTTCTGTGATATTCTAAAGCTGTTAAAGCTCTCCTGTTCTAGTACTTTTCTTTCATAAATTCTTTCACCTTTCTTCAGTGTGATGGTAAGGATGAGTGCAGTGAGTAAGTAGCCTTTGAGCCCATTTGGGTAGGGACTGTGCCTGACTTGAATATCTTGTCTCTAACCCACCACTTAAAATAGTGCTCAGCTTATAGCCAGTGTTAATGAATATCACAATTTTTATTATCCAGTGATTTTCCTTATGTCCCCTTGGAACATGAGGAATAAGTCTCCCTTTGCTTATTTCCAATTGCAGGAAAGGAAATCCGAAATGCCTAGGTATAGCACTCTGCACACAGGAAGCACTCAATAAATAAATACCACTGATGATGCAATGGGAAGGCTGAGGAGGAAAACTCTTTTAACTTCCATCTCTTTGGAAAGTGCATTGCAAATACTGTTCTGGGCATTGATGGGAGAGTAGAGCATTCACCAGTAATTATTTTTGACCTTTTTCTGAGGTTCATCCAATGGTTAAGTATACAGCCAGGAGACCATTTCTATGATCTACATTCCACCATAAAGCAAAACCTAGAAAGGCTAACATTCTGCATCAGATAAATGAAAAATAAATTTGCTTGAACCCAAAGTAAATCACTACAAATGAACATGAAGAAAATGAGGTTACCTCCTTCCTCAACACACAGCCAGCCAATACTATTCACAGCTAAGTGACTAGTGGATAGAGCATGTGTCTGGGAGTCAGAACGACATGGGTTTAAATCTTGGCTCTGCCACTTATCTACTGTTTGACCTTGAGCAAGTTACTTTATTTCTCTGTGCCTCAGTTCCATAATCTTCAAAATGGGGATTAAGACTGGCAGCCCCATATGGGGCATGGACGGTGACCTACCTGATTAAGCTACACCACCTCTTAGAACAGTGCCTGGCACATAGGAAGTGTTCAAAAATACCATTAAAAAAGAGCCAGAACACACTCATAAAGAGAGAATGAGTACTTGTTTGCCCATTTCCTTCATTAAAATGCTTGGATCTAAAAGGCAGGTTATTTATCTTTGACTTGTTTTCTTGCACTGAGTCAATTACTTTGCAAAAACTCCACCCAAAATGAATAGAGGTGATAAACCCATTTGTAAATGAGATTTGCTTATCCTGTGCTAACAAAAAGGGTGTACTGATGTTATCTTTATATAAATAAAGGGAAATCAACTCTGGCTGACCTTCAGTTTTCTTTACATAAAGGGATTAGGGCCAGATTGGGTTGAATTGGAAATCATCTCTTCTTCTTGCAAGGGGTAAGGAGTTAATAGTTCGCCTATTTTAGCTGTCAACTTCTGAATGAGAGGTACTCAAAAGGAAGGTGTTTGCCTACCCAGAGTGCATTGCAATATTGCAGTAACAGAATAGCTAATCCATAAAGTAAATTCTTCCAAATGCTTAACAAAATTCCTTGGTCATGTAAAACGGGAGGAAAATATGGGGAATAAATACTTCCTGATCACTAAGGGTCATTTAGTATTCGGGAATATTTCCAAGTATATTGAAGCTCTTTCAACAATTATAGCATTTAAAATGGTAGTCAAGAACTGAAACAGTTATTCTGGGCATTCAGGAAAAAAAATTCCACTACTGACCTAGTTACCTGAGTTAAAGGATCAGGTATGAGTGTTCACAAAGGGCAGTCATCTTAGGTAATTTAGGCCTGACTGAATCCCTGATGGAGTTGCCATCTGTCCGATACTGTTGGAACTGCAGGGCTCTGACCCCACAGTGCGTGGTGTGAGGTGTCCTGTCCAAGCCAAGTCCAAAGTTTGAAGTAACCCAGGTAAACCTGGGCAGACTTAGGGAAATTTATCTGGGGAACAACACCTCAGAACAGCTGCACTGGACATGGCTCCAGATTCAGGAATACCCATAGTATCAAGGAAATTCAGCCTCTCACTTGGGATTCCAACAAGTTCCAAGGAAAAGACCCAGGTTTCTAGCTCTACCTGGACTTCTCCAGGGCCCCACCACCTTCAAACCCCCAGTCTCCCAGCTTGTAGGAGTCCACATGAACCAAAGTCCACCTCAGGGGGAGCCAGAAACTGAGAGTCACACTTAGTATAGGGGATAATCCTCACCACCAGGGATTACTGTGACAAGAAGCCACCACACTAAATTCTGTGACACTGAAGAAAGAACAAATTTCTACAAGGTTGAGAAAGTCTCTGCAGTACTGGTCAGCTGCTTAATTTGGGAAGTTAGACAATACAGTTATTTATCCTGTCAATGGCTCAGTGGTATGCTCACACTAATAACAGTATGTGTTAGATGCTTACTATATGCTAAGAACTGTTCTAAGCACCAGGGTAGATATCAAGTGAATAGAGCATGGGCCTGGCGGTCAGAAGGACCTCGGTTCTAATCCTGGCTCTGCCATTTGTCTGTTATGTGACCTTGGAAAAGTCACTTAATTTCTCTGTGCCTCAGTTACATCATCTGTAAAATGGGGATTAAGACTATGAGCCCTATGTGGGACAGGGACTGTGTCCAACCCAATTTGCTTGTATCTACCCAAGAACTTAATACAGTGCCTTACACTCATTCAATCATATTTATTGAGTGCTTACTGTGTATACAGCACTGTACTAAGCACTTACACATAGTAAGCATTCTTAACAAATACCACAGCTGTTATTCTTATTATTAGGTCAGACACAGATTCTGCCTCAAAAGGGATCACAATCAAAGTAGGAGGGAGAACAGGTATTTTATACTCATTTTATATATGAGGAAACTGAAAAACTGAGAAATAAAGTGACTCTTCCAGGGTCACAGCAGGCAAATGGTAGAGCTGAGATTAGAACCCCCGCACTCTGACTCCCTGGCCTCTACTCTTTACTCAGATCTCTAGAACAGTGCTTGGCACATAGGAAGCACTTAACAAGTACCGTTATTGTTATTATTATTATTATTAACATCCAATCTAGCTTCCAGTACTCCTAACAAAAGGGACACCAAGAGCCTCCACCTATTCCCTCTGTCCTCTCCCCTTATTACACATCCTGTCTATATCCCCTTTTCTCCTCCTTTTCATCCTAAGTCCTCCTTCTGTTAATTGCCTGTTTTGAATTACCCCATCTCATTATCTCCTTCCTTCCTCTATCTCTTCACTTCTCAAACAATCAGTATCTCCCCTTTCTCTATCCCCCCACACCCATTGCTTCTCATGTAATTATACATAATTGATTTTCAAATATTATTTGAAAATATCAAAGCATATACAAATCATTTAATTATTGTGTTTTCAGCCTATTTGATATTGATTATTTTCAGACCCTGATAATTTAATCCCAGAGGGTAAAACTTTTATATAAACATGCTTGTTAGACTTAAACTAGAGAGGAATAATTTGGAAGTCACTGCAGTTCTACTTCGTTCTACTGGTAGGATTAAATTTTGGACTGCCATACAAAATGCAAAATAATGCAATTTATGACAGATACATCTTCTTTCCATTAAAGACAAAAAGAATGGATTTTGCATTAGTGAATATGATATTGGTAAAGAAATCAGATATCTAGCCTCTGAATATTCAAACTATGAAACAGTCATTTCTTGATTCCATAATAATGATGGCAGAAATCTACAGATAATTAAAAATGCTTTATTTTGGCCAAATGGTTAGTTCACCTATCAGTCTCTCCAGAGCTGCTAACAATTAGGAAAATGAAATAATTTATTTTTTACTTCCCCTCTAGGTCCCTGCCCAAATGGCTGAAATACTAGAGAAAATAGAGGGAAAAACAATGAACAAATCTGTTAATCAAAGATTAGATTTATCTGAAGTTAATAATATCACCAAGGGATAGAGTCCTTCCCTTTCTTAGCCTCTGTTTCTAATTTCCACAGGTATATCCCCCGTGTATCATTTCAACACAAATGACAATGAATCTGAGAATGATTCTTGGCAGAGTGAACACTGCCAAGGCTATCTAGCTGTTTGGAGGAAGAAATCAGGTAAGAGGACTCTTTTCATCCAGCTGTTTAAAATCTTTCACCTCCTTCATTTTATTTTATAATCTCAGAAGTTAATCTATGTTATTATCTATGGACAGCCCCTGCAGATTTCCAGTAGACCTACTTTCAGAGGTAAAACCTTTAGCAATTTTGACTTCTTCACCATCAGTGATATTCATTTAGTGCTTACTATGTACTATACTGATTACTTGAGGGAGTAAAATAAAACAGAGTAGGAAGACACCTTTCTTGCCCAAAGTGAGTTTACAGTCTAGAGGGGGAGACAGAGATTAATATGAAATGTATAATATAATCAATAATGCCTTTGCCCCTAAAAGACACCTAAATGATGTTTAAACAGCATAATTAGTCACTGTGTTTAAGGAGTGTTATTATTCAAATACCTGATTAACCATACTTCCCCATATTCCTCTTTCAGAACTGTGGAAGTTAGAATTGAATGGTGGCAGTTGAATTGATGGCTGAAGGTCTAATAACCCCAGTCACCATCACTTTAAATCATCCGGGCCCTAGAGCAAAGATGCAGTATACTCTTTTTTTTGAGAGAAATATTCATTCCCTTCCAGCCCACTCCAGCATAAGCTTACTGTGCCATCTCTCCACAGATTTGCAAACACCCCTTTCCTTCATTCAGGGAGAATATTTGAACTCCTTTTTCAATCTTCCCTCTCTAGTCAGTAGGGTGAATCCAGAATTCCTCTCTTCAGGAGGCAGGATCCCAATA
This sequence comes from Tachyglossus aculeatus, assembly GCF_015852505.1. Taxonomy (NCBI): domain Eukaryota; kingdom Metazoa; phylum Chordata; class Mammalia; order Monotremata; family Tachyglossidae; genus Tachyglossus; species Tachyglossus aculeatus. The sequence goes on along the minus strand of NW_024044841.1, from coordinate 84,842 downwards.
TGGTTTATTTGAGTGTGGTTCTTGGTCTCTGCCTAAACTCACTCCTCTCTTCCAAGAACCCCAACATCACCTTTCTGGGGATATCTGATGAAGAAGACTTAAGACACAGGTAAATAAATGTCCTCTCTGCCCCCACATTAAATTGCTAATCATTACTAAATATCCTATCTCTGTGTGAGTGCATGCATAGGAACCACTATATACATGTGTGCATTTACAAGAAATGATTTTTTTTCCTCAACTCCTTTCTTTTAGAACTATATTTCTGGCTCCAGATCGGTCTGGTGGAAATTCCTTGTTTTACAGAACTCCATGGGAAAGAGGTGTTGTGGGTGACATCTAACACTCCCAGAGTAGTGCAATTGGCTATGTGGATTGGGTAATCGTATTCCATGATAGACAGGAACAATGGCAACTTGGTGACTGAATTCATCCTTGTGGGTTTCAGACACCACCTGTAATTGATGATCCATCTCTTCCTGCTCTTTTAACTGATCTACAAGACTACCATGTTGGGGAATCTTGGGATGATCAGGTTAATCCAAATGGGCTCCCACTTGCACCTGACCTTGTACTTTTTCCTCACTGGCTTGTCCTCGCTTGACATATATTACTCCTCATCTATCACCCCCAAAGCCCTCGTGAACTTCTTTGAATGGGGGGAAGCCATTTCTGTAGCTGGATGTACTGGGCAGTTATTTGTTTTCTCTGGCTTTGTCAGCACAGAAACCTTCCTCCTGGCAGCCATGGCGTATGACCATTATGTGGCCATCTTTAACCCTCTGCTTTATGAGACTGTCATCTCCCAGAGAGTCTGTGTGGGCCTGGTGGCTGGTTCCTACTTGGCTGGATTTGCAAATGCTACCCTACTCACCAGTTGCAATTTCCAGTTGACATTCTGGTGCTCCAACTTGATCCACCACTACTTAATAATAATAATGATGGTATTTGTTAAGCACTTACTATGTCCAAAGCTAGCACTGTTCTAAGCAAGGTGATCAGGTTGTCCCACCGGGGGCTCACAGTTTTAATCCCCATTTTACAGATGAGGTAACTGAGCCACAGAGAAGTTAAGTGACTTGCCCAAAGTCACACAGCTGACAGTTGGTGGAGCCAGGATTTGAACCCATGACCCCTGACTCCAAAGCCCGTGCTCTTTCCACTGAGCCATGCTGCTTCTACTTCTACAATGTTCTCCCCCTTCTGCAGCTTTCTTGATCTGATACCCTTATCATTGAAATCCTGCTCTCTACTGGGGTGGATTTGATCCAAATAAGCACAGTGATAATGCTCCTATCCTCGTACCTGTACATTCTGATCGCCATCCTGAAGATCCTATCTCCTGAGGGGAGACACAAAGTCTTCTACACCTGCAGTTCCCACCTAATAGCTGTGGTGATATTTTATGGCACCATGTTATTCATCTATTTAAGACATGACTCAAGTTCATCCCTGGATGAAGACCACTCTCTGTTGATTTCTTACACACATTTGTGATCCCCATGCTGAACCCCCTAATCTACAGCCTGAGGAATAGAGAGGTGAAAGATGCCCTTAGAAATGTAATGGAAGGAAAAGAAGCCTGTAGGAGACCTTGTAATTCAATGTAATTTCCATCAAGCCACATGGAAAATGTAAAGTTTAATTTTGCTTCATCACGTAAAATAGAGGAAAAAATAAATAATAACAATAATTGTGGTATTTGTTAAATGCTTTCTATGTGCCAAGCACTATACTAAGTGCTTGGGTAGATACGAGCAAATCAGGTTGGGCACAGTCCCTGTCCCACATGGAGCTCACAGTCTCAATTCTCATTTTGCAGATGAGGTAACTGAGGCCCAAAGTGGGGAAGTGATTTGTGCATATGAGGCAGAGCTGGTATTAGAACCCATGAATTTCTGACTCCCAGGCCCATGCTCTATCCACTATATCTGTGAGTCAGAGGGGCTGAGTCCTAATCACGGCTCCTGGGTGATATTGGGCTGATATTGGGCTGGGTGATATCGGGGAAGTCACTTCACTTCTCTGCAACTCAGTTACCTCATCTTCAAAATGGGGATTAAGACTGTGAGCACTGTGGGGTATACTGACTGTATCCAAACTGATTAGTTTGTATCTACTCCAATGCTGAGAACATAGTAAGCACTTAACAAATACAATAGAAAATCAAAGTGATAGGTAGTATGATGATTAAAGAAATAATTTAATTTACTCTTTGAAGTATTTTGCACAGTGGAACTGAAACTGCTTACGTATGTCTTGATTTCACCCTTTGAGGTCAATTGAATTTATTTGTATCTTCCCCAGAGCTTAGTATAGTGCTTGCACATAGTAAGCAGTTAACAAATACTGTAAATATATATATGTGTGTTTGTATTTTATGGCATTATTTTAGTACTTACTATGTGAGGAGCAGCACGGCAGAGTGGATAGAGCACAGACTCAGGAGTAAGAAGGTCATGGGTTCTAATCCCAGCTCTGCCACACATCTGCTATGTGACCTTGGGCAAGTTATTTCACTTCTCTCTGTCTCGGTTCCCTCATCTGTAAAATGGGGATTGAGACTGTGAGCCCTAAATGGGACAGGGACTGTGTCCAACTCAATTTCCTTGTATTTACCCCAGTGCTTAGAACAGTGCCTTGCACATAGTAAGCGCTTAACAAATTCCCTCATCATCATCATCATCGTCATCGTGTGCCAGTCACTGGATTACGTGCTGGGGTAGATGCAAGCTAATCAGGTTGGGCACAGTACTTGTTCTACATGGGGCTCACTGTCCTTGATCCCCAATTTACAGATGAGGTAACTGAGGTACAGAGATGGACAGTAATTTGCATGAGATCACACAGCAGACAAGTGGTGGAGCTGGGATTAGAACCCAGTTTCTTCTTACACCTAAGCTTAGGCTTGATCTGCTACATAGGGAGTTCCAGGCAAGAGACAGGACATGGGAGAGTGTTCAGCAGTGAGATAGATGAGATCAAGTTACAGTGAGTAGTTTGGCATTAAAAGAGACTTATAGTCTAAAGGGGAGGGAGAACAGGTATTTAATCACATTTTATAGATGAAGAAACTTAGGCATGGCAAAGTTCAGTTGGCCGGAGTCACTCAGTATATAAGTGGCAGAATTGAATTCAGAACCCGGGTTTCTTGACTCCCAGTTCTTTGCACTTTCCACTATGAAATGCAATTTCACCAAATTAATATAATGTGCTGTACTAATGTAGATGCAACATAGATGCACTCATAAATAATAGGTAGTGTATATTCACCATAAGCAACTCTTTTTAAGAAACAAACCTCCTTATCCAATGTCAATTGATGAATCAATGATTATTAAGCACTTACTTTGTGCAGAGGAGTGTCCTAAGCTTTTGGGAGATTCTAACGCAATAAAGTTGGTAGACATGATCCCTACCCACAGGTAGCTTACAGTCTATACAGGGAGACAGACTTTAAAATGAATTGCAGATGGATTTGTACATAAGTGCTGTGGGGCTTGGGAAAGGGTGACTCTGAAAGTGCTTAATGAGTACAGATCCAAGTGAATACGTAATGTAGAAGGGAGGGCTTAGACAGGGAATGAAAGGTCTCTTGGGGAAGATATTAGTTTATTAAGCCTTTAAAGAGGAAGAGAGTTATGGCCCATCAGATATGAGGGAGGAAGGAGTTCCAGGCCAGAGAGAGGATATGGGCAAGAGGTCAGCAGGTGTCAATACCATCAGAATAAATACAATTACAGCTATATACACATCATTAATAAAATGAATAGAGTAGTGAATATGTACAAATAAAACGAATAGAGTAATAAATATGTAGTAGTGGAAAAAATACATTGACTTCAAAATTGGGGTTATGAAAGCAAGCAGTAAGAATGAGCACATTAATAATCCTTACTGTTATAACTTCAGTTTTCAAAATTCCAATATCTGCTGCCCAAATAACTTTTTTAGTGGTGATTTTAATATGTAAAACGTTAGGAATATAAGATGACAGATGTAATTCTGCCTTCTGCCCTCTGCCTTCAAACATGCCCATGTCTCTCCCATCCTAAAAAAACCCTCTCTTGACCCCACCTCACCTTCTAGTTATCGTCCCATATCCCTCCTACCATTTCTTTCCAAACTCCTTGAACGCGTTGTCTACACTCACTGCCTAGAATTCCTCAATAACAACTCTCTCCTCGACCCCCTCCAGTCTGGCTTCCGTCCCCTACATTCCACGGAAACTGCCCTCTCAAAGGTCACCAATGACCTCCTGCTTGCCAAATCCAACGGCTCCTACTCTGTCCTAATCCTCCTCGACCTCTCAGCTGCCTTTGACACTGTGGACCACCCCCTTCTTCTCAACACGCTATCTGACCTTGGCTTCACAGACTCCGTCCTCTCCTGGTTCTCCTCTTACCTCTCTGGTCGTTCTTTCTCAGTCTCTTTTGCAGGCTCCTCCTCCCCCTCCCATTCTCTCACTGTGGGGGTTCCCCAAGGTTCAGTGCTTGGTCCCCTTATGTTCTCGATCTACACGCACTCCCTTGGTGACCTCATTCGCTCCCACGGCTTCAACTATCATCTCTACGCTGATGACACCCAGATCTACATCTCTGCCCCTGCTCTCTCCCCCTCCCTCCAGGCTCGCATCTCCTCCTGCCTTCAGGACAACTCCATTTGGATGTCTGCCCGCCACCTAAAGCTCAATATGTCGAAGACTGAGCTCCTTGTCTTCCCTCCCAAACCTTCCCCTCTCCCTGACTTTCCCATCTCTGTTGACTGCACTACCATCCTTCCCATCTCACAAGCCCGCAACCTTGGTGTCATCCTCGACTTCGCTTTCTCATTCACCCCTCACATCCAAGCCGTGACCAAAACCTGCCGGTCTCAGCTCCACAACATTGCCAAGATCCGCCCATTCCTCTCCATCCCAACCGCTACCCTGCTCATTCAAGCTCTCATCCTATCCCGTCTGGACTACTGCATCAGCCTTCTCTCTGATCTCCCATCCTCGTGTCTCTCTCCACTTCAATCAATACTTCATGCTGCTGCCCGGATTATCTTTGTCCAGAAACGCTCTGGGCATATCACTCCCCTCCTCAAGAATCTCCAGGGGCTACCAATCAATCTGCGCATCAGGCAGAAATCCTCACCCTGGGCTTCAAGGCTGTCCATCACCTCGCCCCCTCCTACCTCACCTCCCTTCTCTCCTTCTACAGCCCAGTCCGCACACTCCGCTCTTCCACCGCTGATCTCCTCACCGTACCTCGTCTCTCGCCTGTCCCGCCATCGACCCCCGGCCCACGTCATCCCCCGGGCCTGGAATGCCCTCCCTCTGCCCCTCCGCCAAGCTAGCTCTCTTCCTCCCTTCAAGGCCCTGCTGAGAGCTCACCTCCTCCAGGAGGCCTTCCCAGACTGAGCCCCTTCCTTCCTCTCCCCCTCGTCCCCCTCTCCATCCCCCCATCTTACCTCCTTCCCTTCCCCACAGCACCTGTATATATATATATGTTTGTACATATTTTTTTACTCTATTTATTTATTTATTTATTTAATTTATTTGTACATATCTATTCTATTTATTTTATTTTGTTAGTATGTTTGGTTTTGTTCTCTGTCTCCCCCTTTTAGACTGTGAGCCCACTGTTGGGTAGGGACTGTCTCTATATGTTGCCAATTTGTACTTCCCAAGCGCTTAGTACAGTGCTCTGCACATAGTAAGCGCTCAATAAATGCGATTGATGATGATGATGATGATAATATTCCGATTATTTATTAATAACCATAATCATCAAAAGTATTTATTGAGCCCTTACTATCCATCAATCAATAGCATTTATTGAGTGCTTACTATGTGGCAGAGCACTATATTAAGATCTTGGAGAAATAAAATACCACAGATTTGGTGGATGCATTCCCTACCCACAAGAAGCTAGTGAGATAAACGTCTTAAAATGCTTTCCAGTTGATGTTAGCAAAAAATCATTTCTATTCAGTTTCCTTAACTGTAAAAAAACCACACACACGGGAAAAATAACTGAAAATCTCATTTTGCAGCTATTTCCCTCATTTCTTTAAGAAAACACAGAAAACACATCTACGCAGGAAAAAGCTGAACCTTCAAGAACCTAGTGCCAAATGTCTGTGATGTGCTCTAAAAGGTATAGTAATGGCAGAGCCATAAATGCAGGTATTTCTTTGTCATGAGATCCTACCCATGCATGAAAATGGGACTGAAAAGATTTTAGTGGCATCGTGGAGGTTTGAAAATATTTTAAACTAAAAACACTTATCCCTGATTTTAGCAGTAGTAATAGTAGAAGTTGTAGTAATTGTAGAAGTAGTAGTAGTAATAACAATAATAATCATAATGGTATTTGTTAAGCACTTACTATGTGTCAAACACTGTTCTAAGTCTGGGATAGATATAAGATTATCAGGTTCAACACAGTTCCTGTCCCACATGGCACTCATAGTCTTTATCTCCATTTTAGAGATGAAGTAACTGAGGCACAGAGAAGTTAAGTTATTGACTGCGGTCCCCAGCAGACCAGTGGCAGAGCCAGGATTAGAACCAAGGTTCCTTTGACACCCAAGTCTATCCACTAGGCCATGCTGATTAGTAGTAATAGTGGTACTAGAGAAGCAGCACTGCTCAGTGGAAAGAGCAGGGGCTTTGGAGTCAGAGGTCATGGGTTCAAATCCAGCTCTGGTGATTGTCAGCTGTGTGACTTTGGGCAAGTCACTTATCTTCTCTGTGCCTCAGTTATCTGTAAAATGGGGATTAAGATTGTGAGCCCCCCGTGGGACAACCTTATCACCTTATAACTTCCCCAGCGCTTAGAACAGTGCTTTGAAAATAGTAAGCGCTTAATAAATGCCATCATTAGTAGTATTAGTATTACTAGTAGTAGTAGTAGTAGCATTAGACCCAGCAGAATCTATTGAATGCCACTTGATGCAATGCACTGAAGAATTAGGCATTTGGGAAGTTCAGAATAAAGAAGCCATGGCTTAGTGGTAAGACCATGGGCCTGGGAGTCAGAGGACATGGGTTCTAATCCTAGCTCCATCACTTTGCTGTGTGACCTTGGGCAAGACACTTAACTTCTCTGTGCCTCAGTCATCTCATCTGTAAAATGGGGATTAAGATTGTGAGCCCAACGTGGGACAACCTGATCATCTTGTATCTACCTCAGAGCTTAGAACTGTGCCTGGCACATGGTAAGCACTTAACAAATACCATTATTATTATTCTTATTATTATTTGGAACATACTGTATACAGTATGTTCTAACTGAGGAAAGAATATTCATTCATTCATTCAATCGTATTTATTGAGCGCTTACTGTGTGCAGAGGACCGTACTAAGCGCTTGGGAAGTACAAGTTGGCAAATATAGAGACGGTCCCTACCCAACAGTGGGCTCACAGTCTAGAAGGGGGAGACAGAGAACAAAACAAAACATATTAACAAAATAAAATGAATAGAATAAATATGTACAAATAAAATAAATAGAATTTATTTATTTATTCATCCTTTATCAAGGACTCTGAGCTGATTTTTAAAGTTATACTATTCTTATAGTTTAAATTGTTAAATGTGCAAGAGTGGGAGAAAGATAATTTATATTGCTTTCACACTTCCATCTAGGGTTTTTAACTTGAATAGCTGAGTCCTTCTGTTCCTGATTGTAAATGAGAGCTATGATCACATAATTTGCCTCTGTTCCTATAAAGACATTCTTTATTCCATCCACATTCAAGGGACATCCAGAGCTCACTGGAGGGGTGCAATAGTTTGGTTTCATGCTTCCACAGCCAGTTTAGGATCCTTCACCTTCATTTCCTCATTTCATACAAGTACTTGCATGAAAACATGAACCACGAATATTGATATCTGATAGTGAAAAACATCATATCCTGATGTAGATTACATACCGAGGTGTTTTCAAGGATGTTAATTCCCAAGGATATTTAAACTCAATGCAAAAGATTCTTACAAACTCTGAATATAGCACACCACCAACCCTGAATAAACCATTCCCTTGGTACAAGGTAAACTCCAAAATAAAACAGGATAACAGACTCATTATTCTTTTTCATTATAAAACCTTAAAGCTTTTCTGGTGCCTAATAGAAAAATATAGCTTTCCAATGAGCAAAGGAGCTGTCCAATTTGCTCACTGGAATTAAACCAAGGTAACTGCATTACATCTAGTTTAGTAATACCATATCTCCTTTTTTGTTAGATGATTGGTAAGTCACATAGATTTAAATGGCTGTTGCTACTTGTTGCCTGTAGAGCAAAGATGGATCAGTTACTAATTTTTGCTTTGGTTAGACGTGTGTTTACTTTAAAGACTTCCCAAGGACGTAAGGTTAACTGAATGCAGTTAATTTAACATTAGCTTAAAGCAGTGAGGATATGCTAAAATGTGGAGGAGACATAAATTGGAGCAGGGGCCTCGGAGGCAGAAGGTAGTGAGTTTTAATCCTGGCTCCAGCACTTGTCTGATGTGTGACCTTGGGCATGTCACTTCAGTTCTCTGTGCTTCAGTTCCCTCATCTGTAAAATGGGGATTAAGACTGTGAGCCCCATGTGGGACAGGGATTCAACCTGTTTTTTGCTTGGATCCACCCGAGTGCTTAGTACACTGCCTAGTACATAGTAAGCACTTAACAAATAGCACGGTTATTAAATGAGGAGACCCTGGGACTTTGTCAATATTTACTGTCACCCTCCAAAATGAGACAAGATCTATAATTTAAGTGCCTGTTTTCCCCAATATACTGTAAATTCCTTGAGAGTAGGGGTGATGTCTATTAATTATATTATACTCCCTGAACATTTCGTATAGTACCCTGTATATAGTAGGTGCTCAATAAATGCTACTAATTGATTGATTGGTTTGTGAGTCCCTTTAGGCGGACTACCTGCTGCAAAGAGATCTGATAACATCATTCTGACCTTCACAAACAGGAACAGTATTTTTGTTCTGCTATTTCTGACTAATGCTTTGTGTAAAAGGGGGAAATCAATGAATGTAGAGTAGAAAGAAAATAAGGACCCAGTGCCAAAGCAAACTGTAGTATGACAATGGGTATTCCAGCAAACTCAAACTCTCCTCCTATTTTCCTTTCTAGGAGAAACCATGAGCTCCAAAAAACTATGGGGTGATAAAAGGGAGATAAATTAAGTCCAATTAAAAAGTGTAGCTCTGTGGTTCGCAGAACAATACTGATCACCCAGTGATGATATACCTGTAAAAAAATTAAACAATTGAGTATATTTAGAAAAACAAATTATCCTAATTTATATACATATATTCATATTTATATAAATATTTATATATATATTCTGGTCTTAAAACTTTAAGGATATTGACACTGATTTTTAGTGATTACATTAAATGCTAAGATTCTGTCAGGACCTCTTTCAATATGTTTTCAGTCCATCCTGTTGTATATGAGGATTGAAAATGCAGAGTAATTATGTCTTTCTGTCTCTCCCCTTAGATTTCAAGAGTAGGGGTGACGTCTTTCGTTCGTATGCTACTCGCCCTATCACTTAAAATAGTGGTCTCCATCCAGGAGGGATTCAATAAATACTACTGAAAGAATGTTACCAGTGGTGACCTATAATCCTCAGGAGTTCCATTACAATCAACCAGGAATGGTATTCATTCAGCTCTTAATTGCTTGAGCTCTCGAAAAAGTACAATACAATAGCGTTAGTAGATACAATCCCTACCCACAAGAAGCTTATAGTCTAATGAGGGAATCATACCTTTAAAAAATTAATGGTTGAGGTAGCCACTGAGTATAAAGATATGTACATAAATGCTATGAGGGTGGGGATGTAGGGTGGGACTAAGTGTATGGCAGAGGCAGTAGAAAGGAAAAATAGAGTGGTGGTATGAGAGCTCAGTCTAGGAAAGTTCCTGGAGATGTGATTTTAGTAGGGCATTAAAAATGGAGAAAGTGGTGAGCTGTCAGATATGGATCGGGAAGAAGCTCCATGCAGGAGGGAGGAAATGAGTAAGGGGTTCGTGTTGTGCTGAGGTGAGAGTGAGGGATAGTGAATAAGTGAGTAGTAAGTTTAGAAGAAGCGGTCTTAGAGGATAGAGAACAGGCCTGGGAGTCAGAAGGACCTGGCTTCTAATCCCGGCTCTGCCACTCGTCTGCTCTGTGGACTTGGGCAAGTCGCTTTACTTCTCTGTGCCTCAGTTATCTCATCTGAAAAATTGGGATTAAGACTGTGAGCCTTATGTGGGACAGGGACTGTGTCCAATTCAATTCCCTTGAATATACCTCAGTGCTTAGTACAGTGCTTGTCATGTTGTAAACTCTTAACAAATACTGCCATTATTACTATGTTCTTGCTGAGGCAGTGAGAAAGCAATTATCTCATCTTGATGGATATGGTATCATGTTTTTGTTTTTATTACACTAAAGGAAGATTTCAAACCAAAATGGCCAGAGGAAATTATTCCACCATGACTGAATTTGTCCTCATGGGATACTAGGATCATCCAGAACTTCAGCTGCTGCTCTTCGTGATGTTTTTAGTTATTTTTCTCATCATCTTGGTAGGAAATCTGCTGATGGTTCTTTTAATCCAGGTCAGCTCCCAACTTCACACTCCCATCTACTATTTCCTCAGCCACCTGACATTCATCGATCTCTGTTACTCTTCCTCTATAGCTCCCAAGATGCTGCAAGACATTTTAAGGAAGAAAAAAAACCATTTCCTTGGCTGGATGTTTTCCCCAGATGTATTTCTCAAGTGCTTTCTCCACCATAGAGTGTTTGCTACTGGCTACCATGGCCTATGGCCGCCACGTGGCCATCTGTAAATCCCTGATTTACATGGCTTTTATGACCAAGAGGTTTTGTAAAGAGCTGGTGATTGAAGTTTACACCTATGGATTCCTGTACTCTGTGATCCAGACTGTCCTGACTTTCCAGCTCTCCTTCTGTGATTCGAACATCAGTTATCATTTCTACTGTGCTGATCCACCACTTCTGGCCCTCTCCTGTTGCGATACTCTTGCAAAGAAGAATCAGCTTTTGATTTTCTCTTCCTTAAATCTCTCCAGTTCTCTTGTGACCATCCTCGTCTCTCATATGTTTGCATCGTGGTTTCCATCCTGAATATTCCTTCTTTTGAAGAAAGGTGCGAAGCTTTCTCCACCTGTGCCTCTCACCTCAAAGTAGTCACCATCTTCTGTAGTGCATTATTCTTCATGTACCTGTGACAGCCTAGGATAGGGGATTTCTGGAAGTACAATTAGGAGGTTTCTGTGTTTTACAGTCTTGTCATCCCTATGCTTAACCCTCTATTCTATAGCCTGAGGAACACGGAAGTGAAGGCTACACTGACAAAGTTTCTAGATGGGAAAGTGTCACAATGAATATAGTTGGTTAATAAAATAGTGTTAACCTAAGAATACTTACTCTTAATACTTAGAAGCACGTGGTTTAGTGAAAAGAGCATGAGCTTGGGAGTCAGAGAGTGTGGATTCTTATCCTGGTTCTGCCACTTGCCTGATGTTTGATCTTGGACAAGCCATTGAACTTCTCTGTGTCTCAGTTACTTCATCTGTAAAATGGAAATTAAGACTGTCAACACCACGTGGGACAACCTGATTACCCTGTATCTACCCAGAGTTTAGAGCAGTGCTTAGCACATATTAAGTGCTTAACAAATACCATAATCATTATTATTATTAATCTTTAAGAGACATCAAGAGCTAGGAAACTACAGCAAGAAGTACATGATTTCTGATTTTCCTAGCATATCTACCATTTCTAGACCAGCATTTTACATGGTGTTTGACAATTAATAAACATTTAATAAGCCTCTCCCAATTAAGTCCTCTTTCCCCTGGGTCCTTTTCCCTTCTTCATCGTCTATGCACTTGGATCTGTGACCTTTGACATTTGATATTCGCTCCATCCTCAACTGCACAGCACTTATGTACATATCTTTAAATTATATATTTTTATATTAATGTCTGTTTCCCCCTCTAGACTGTAAGCTCATTGTGGGCAGGGCATGCCTGTCAATTCCATTGTACTGGACTCTCCCAAGTACAGTATTCTGCACATAGTAAGCACTCAGTAAATACAACTGATGAATAAGGAACATAATTATTTAAATCTTTTGGAATCTAAATGCAAAGGGATATGAGGAGAGAGAAATATTAACAAGTGGTTAGTCTAGAAATGCATGATCATCAGTCATGTACAATTGCAACTGTCCCACAAACATGACCACACAGGGATTGCAAATCAATGCATAATACAAATGTTTACAACATTGACAGGACAGAACAAATTTTCTTTGAACGCCAAATCCTGAAATCAATGCTTTTAAATAGTGGAAACATTTCTGACTCATTTTCAAAGAAACAAATGTAGTCTTTGAGTGCATCTACAAAATGTCCATATTCTCATAGTCTTCAATTTAACAGATTAATATTTTCCACTATATGTTACTGTGAAAAATAAACATTTTCATAGACATTATCATCTAATTAGCATTGTGCTAAGAAAATGTATTTCTTTGTTCTTTGGAACTTTGAACACCATTTTCAGGATCTCCTGTAGTACTTTATCTCCTACAGGACGATCTCCATTGAATGCTATTATGGCAGTCCAGAACTCTCATGTTATACTGTAGTTCAAAGAATAAATGATTGAAATGGGATCTTGTCTACATCTGAGATTAATGAATGAATAAATGCATACAAGGTCATCAGGTTGTCCCATGTGAGGCTCATAGTCTTAATCTTCATTTCACAGATGAGATAACTGAGGCACAGAGAAGTTAAGTGGCTTGCCCAAGGTCACACAGCAGACAGGTTAATAATAACACAGGCAGGATTAGAACCCACATCCTCTGACTCCTAAGCCCCGGCTCTGTCCACTAAGCCATATGTGCCAAGCACTATTCTAAGTGTTGGGGTAGATACAAGGTAATCATGTTGTCCCACGTGGCGCTCACAGTCTTAATCCATATTTTACAGATGAGGGAACTGATGCACAGAGAGGTTAAGTGATTTACCCAAGGTCACACAGCAGACAAGTGCCAGAGTTGAGATTAGAATCCATGCCCTCTGACTCCCAACTCCACGGTCTTTCCACTAAGCCATGCTGCTTCTCACTCCTGATGGTTTCAGTTTTGATAACAAAGTAGTTGACAAGGTCACTGAGGGTGTTGGAACACTGAGACTTCAGGAGGGAATTTAACATCTGGAATAGTTGTTGGGTGCAGTGACAAAGGGAGTCATGGGGAGAAGTAGTGTCAGTGATTTGAAGAGAAGGCAGAGTTATTGCAAATACGAATATGAAGTGGCCAAAGATGGATTTCTAATTAACAGTTTGTGAGGCCCTTGTGAGACTCACATCACATAGCCATGGATTTTTCCCAGCATTTCCAGGTAAGTTATCACAAGGAACTTGAATCAAAGAGAGCTGGAGGCTTCAAAGTTATGTAATCATGGGAATGTTCCTAAAGCAGGTACCTCAGCTCTCCTCTCTCTCTCGTTCTATCTCATACATGCACACACACACACACACACACACACACGCCCCACACAACCAGGGTTGCATAATAATTATTGCAGCATTTATTAACCACTTACTCTAAGTGCTGGGATAACTACAAGATAATCAGATCAGGCAGTCTCTGTTCCAAACAAGATCCATTATCTAAGGGGAAGGCAGAACTAACCATCTACTCACCACTTTATAGCTGAGGTATCTGAGGAATAGAGAAGCTATGCAGCTTCCCCAAAGTCACGTAGCAGGCCAGTGTCAGAACTGGAGGCTGAATTCATTCATTCATTCAATCGTATTTATTGAGCACTTACTGTGTGCAGAGCACTGTACTAAGCGCTTGGGAAGTACAAGTTGGCAACATATAGAGACAGTCCCTACCCAACAATGGGCTCACAGTTTAGAAGGGGGAGAGAGACAACAAAACAAAATATATTAACAAAATAAAATAAATAGTATAGTAAATATGTACAAGTACAATAAATAGAGTAATAAATCTGTACAAACATATGTACAGGTGCTGTGGGGAGGGGAAGGAGGTAGGGCGGGGGATGCGGAGGAGGAGATGAAGGAGGGGGCTCAGTCTGGGAAGGCCTCCTGGAGGAGCTCTCAGTAGGGCTTTGAAGGGAGGAAGAGAGCTAGCTTGGCGGATGTGCAGAGTGAGGGCATTCCAGGCCATGGGAGGGGACGAGGGCCAGGGGTCGATGGTGGGGCAAGCGAGAACGGGGCACAGTTAGGAGGTTAGCGGCAGAGGAGCAGAGGGTGTGGGCTGGGCTGTACAAGGAAAGAAGGGAGGTGAGGTAGGAGGGGGCAAGGTGATGGAGACCCTTGAAGCCGAGAGTGAGGAGTTTTTGCCAGATGCATAGTTTGACTGGTAGCCATTGGAGATTTTTAAGGAGGGGAGTAACATGCCCAGAGCATTTTTGCACAAAGATGATCCGGGCAGCAGCGTGAAGTATAGATTGAAGTGGGGAGAGACAGGAGGAAGGGATGTCAGAGAGGAGGTTGATGCAGTAATCCAGTCGGGATAGGATGAGAGATTGAACCAGCAGGGTAGCAGTTTGGATGGGGAGGAAAGGGCGGATCTTGGCTATGTTGCGGAGGTGAGACCAGCAGTTCTCGGTGACGGATTAGATGTGAGGGGTGGACGAGAGAGTAGAGTCGACGATTACACCAAGATTGCGGGCTTGTGAGATGGGAAGGATGGTAGTGCCATGAACAGTGATGGGAAAGTCAGGGAGCGGGCAGGGTTTGGGAAGGAAGATAAGGAGTTCAGTCTTGGAAGTATTGAGTTTTAGATGGCGGTCAGACATCCAGATGGAATGTCTTGAGGGCAGAAGGAGACACGAGTTTGAAGGGAGGGAGAGAGAGATGGAACAGAGATGTAGATTTGGGTGTCATCAGTGTAGTTGATAGTTGAAGCCGTGGGAGCGAATGAGGTCACCAAGGGAATGAGTGTGGATAGAGAACAGAAGGGGATCAAGAACTGACCCTTGAGGAACCCCTACAGTAAAGGGATAGGAGGGAAGGAGGAGCCCGAAAGAGACTGAGAATGAATGGCCGGAGAGATAAGAGGAGAACCAGGAGAGGACAGAGTCTGTGAAACCAAAGTTGGATAGCATGTTGAGGATAAAGGGGTGGTCCACAGTGTCGAAGGCAGCTGAGAGGTCGAGGAGGATTAGGATAGAGTAGGAGCCGTTGGATTTGGCAAGCAGGAGGTCCTTGGTGACCTTTATGAGGGCAGGTTCAGTGGAATGTATGGGACGGAAGCCAGATTGGAGGGGGTCGAGGAGAGAGTTGGCGTTGAGGAATTCGAGGTAGCAGGTGTAGACGACTTGTTCAACGAGTTTGGAAATGAATCGTAGGATGGAGATAAGGCGATAACTAGAAGGAGAGGTGGGGTCAAGATGGGTTTTTTTTAGGATGGGGGAGACATGGTCATGTTTGAAGGCAGAGGGGAAGGAACCAGTGGAGAGTGAGCAGTTGAAGATTGAAGTTAAGGAGGGGAGGAGGGATGTGACGAGAGATTTCATAAAATGAGAGGGAATGGGGTCAGAAACACAGGTGGCCTGAGTAGCACTTGAGAGGAGGAAGGAGATCTCATCTGAGGATACTGCTGGGAAGGATGGGAGAGTAGCAGAGAGGGCTGAGAGCCGGGGGGTTGGAGAAGGGGCAGGAGTGACTTTGGGGAGCTCAAACCTGATGGAGTTAATTTTACTAATGAAGTAGGAGGCCAGATCTTTGGGGATGAGGGAAGGAGGAGGGGGAGCAAGAGGGGGCCTGAGAAGGGAGTTAAATGTACAGAAGAGCTGACGTGGATGGTAGGCATGGGTGTCAATAAGGGAGGAGAAATAGTTTTGTCTGGCAGAGGAGAGGGCAGAGGTAAGGCAGGAAATGATAAACCTGAGGTGAACGAGGTTGGCTTGGTGTTTAGACTTTCGCCAGCAGTGTTCAGCAGCTTGAGCATAAGAGCAAAGGAGGCAGACAGTGGCTGTGATCCAGGGCTGTGGGGTAGTGGTAGGAGAGTGGCGAAGGGAAAGGGGAGCGAGTGAGTCGAGCTGAGTAGAGAGGTTAGAGTTGAGAGCAGTAATCTGATCATCAAGATTGGGTAGAGAGGAAAGGAAGGTGAGGTGGGGTGTGAGGCGCTCAGAAAGGTGGATGGGGTCGAGTAAGTGGAGGTCTCTGTGAGGTAGTATTATAGATTTACAGGGGAGAGGAGTGTGAATGGGGAGGCAGGTGAGAGGGTTATGATCAGAGAGAGGGATTTCCGAGTTGCTGAGGGTGGAGATGGTGCAGCGGTAAGAGATGATGAGGTAGAGGCTGTGACCAAGTTGTTGAGTGGGCAAGTTGGGGTGGAGCAGGAGGTTGGTAGCGTCAAGGAAAGATAGAAGGTGGGTGGCAGAAGAGTCACCTGGGATAGCCATGTGGATGTTGAATCTCCGAGGATCAGAATGGGCAATGAAAAGGAGAGAAAGAAGGTGAAGGAATGAAGGAAGGGGTCAAAATCGTTAAAGAAGTTGGAGGTGGGGCTGGGGGAGGAGGCGGTAGATGATGACTACAAGAATCCGGAGGGGGTGTTGGAGGCGAATAATGTGGGCTTCAAAGGAAGGGAAGGAAAGGGAAGGGGGTGGAGGGATAGTGTGAAAGCGACATTAGGAGGGGGGCGAGAAGGACACCGACAGCTCCTCCTTTTCCGGTGAGTCTGGGAGAGTGGGAGAAGAAGAGGCCTCCACTGGAGAGAGCAGCAAAAGAGAACATGTAGTCCGGAGACAGCCATGTTTCAGTTAGGGCGAAGAGGAGTAGAGAGCTGGAAAGGAATAGGTCCAGGATGAAAGGGAACTTACCTGTAATGGAGCGTGGGTTCCAGAGGCCACACTTGGCAGCAGCTGTGGAGGGAGGGGAAGGAGGGGGAAGGGTGCGAGGGGTGGGGAGGGTTTGGATTGGGATGAGTTTGTGGGGGCCTGGGCGGGGAGAGTGGGAAGAGGGGTGGTGATGAGAAAGGAGAACTGGGATGGGGTGGGGGCGGGGAGGGGGGAGGTAGGGGGCTGGGAGGGAGGAGTTGAGGGTTGGCGCTGGTACAGAGGGATCCTGGGTACGGGGTGAGGGGAAGGGTTGGTGGTGGAGGAAAGGGAGGGAAAGAGCTGGGTGGGCAAGGGGAAGGAGAAGGTGAGGAATGGGAATGGCAGTTGGGAGCAATCTCTGAATCTCCTGGATCTGTCCATATCCAGGCTCAGACTCTTCCCACCAGGCTATGCTGTATTCCCAGCCAAATTCCTGAGGGAAGCTTTCTATTGGCTGAATAATCTCTGAGGCTCACTCACCCTGGCATTCAGCTCACATGTTCTTTACTGAGGGCCTATGGTCCTTTACCTTTTTCCTGAGAGGACCACCTACAGGATTCTTGACTTTCCTCCAGAGCAGGGTCCCAGTAGGTGTAGTGTCTCTGGGATGGGGGCAGACCATCGTTGGGTTCTTTATGACCCCCAGCTCTTCCTTGATCCTGCTTTCATGGACCAGGAGCACATGCATCATCCAAGTATCTGAGCTAACTTCCACACCGAGCTCTGACATTCAAATGAGGTACTGAGTGCTCTGTGCTGGCTTGCTTGACCATTTTCATGGCATTTGTTATGTATTTATTATGTGCCAGGCACTATACTTGGCACTGGGGTAAATACAGAATAACTCGGTTGGACACACTGCATGTCCCAAAAGGGATTCACAGTCTTAATCCCCATTTTGCAGATGAGGTACCTGAGGCACAGAGAAGACTCTTAATAGAATCCTTGAAAGTAAAAGTGAAATCTATCACCACCCATCTCCTTATTGTTCTCTCTAAAACAGTTCAGCTTATCCTAAGTACACAAATACATGCACCCTCAATCTATACAGCAATCTAGATAGTAGGCAGTGTGGTATAATGGTTAGAGCACAGGCCTGTGTATCAGAAGGACCTGGGTTCTAATCCTCACGCTGCCAAATGCTGCTGTGTGATCTTGGGCAATCACTTAACTTCACTGTGACTCAATTCTCTCATCTATAAAATGGAGATTAAGAGTGTGGGCTGATTGTCTCTCTTTATTACTAAATTGTATTGTCCAAGCTCTTGGTACAGTACTCTGTACACAGTAAGCACTCAATAAACACCACTGATTTATCAACTGATTGACAGCTCCTGTGGTGTTGTAACAATTCCAGAAAACCATCCTGGCCCCTTGTCTGATCCTTGAAGATGCTAAAGGATCTGGTAGCTGGGAAATTTAAAGCTAAAGGGGAGAAGGGATGGAGGACCCAATATCATCACAATTACCACCCCAAATGCAACCATGTACAGTTAATGGGGCCTGGAAATGCACCACGTGCACAAAATCAGAAGCAGTGTTATTGAGCACTGGATTCTCTTTCTACAGAAATGCTCTGGACATGTCACCCCCCTCCTCAAAACATCTCCAGTGGTTGCCTATCATCCTTCGTATGAAACAAAAACTTATCACTATTGGCTTCAAAGTGCTCCATCACCTTGCCCCCTCCTACCTCACTTCGCTTCTCTCCTTCTCCAGTCCAGACTGCACACTCTGCTCCTCTGCTGCTAACCTCCTCACTGTGCGAACGAGTGTTCTCACCTGTTCTGTCGTTAGCCCCTGGCCTACGTCCTAACTCTGGACTGGAATGACCTCCCACCACACATCTACCCAACTAGCTCTCTTTCCCCCTTCAAATTTCTACTGAAAGCTCACCTCCTCCAGGAGGCCTCCCCAGACTAAGCCCCCCTTTTCCTCTGGTCTACACCATCCCACATGTGCATATATGTAGATATTTATTATTCTATTCATTTTATTAATGAGATATATATGTATAATTCTATCTATTTTACTGCTATTGATGTCTACTTATTTTGTTTTGTCATCTGTCTTCTCTCTTCTAGATTGTGAGCCGGTTATTGGATAGTGATTGCTTCTTTCTGTTGTCAAATTGTACTTTCCAAGCGCTTAGTACAGTGCTCTATATACAGTAAGTGCTCAATAAATACGATTGAATGAATGAATGAGCACTAAGTCTAGGCCAGTTTACTAGGAACTTGAGAATCCCTTAGAAAAATTGAAAGATACATCCAATTCCTCAAGGTGATTACAATGGGGTAAGATTATGTATCCTTCCCTTTGCTTAAAACCACAGAGGGCCACTTCTCCTCTAGGCTGTAAACTCATTATGGGCAGAGAATGTGTCTGTTTATTGCTAGGTTGTACTCTCCCAAAAGCTTAGTATAATGTCATGAACACAATAAGCACTCAATAAATACGATTGAATGAAATATGCTTGAGTGAATTCACATAGTTCCGGGCTTCTCGATAGGGAGTAATAGGACTCAACATATGATTGATTATATATTGAGCTGGGAACGGGTAACTTCCTTCTTTTGAACGCCTCAAACACTTAGTACAATTCATTCATTCACTTGATTGTATTTATTGGGCGCTTAATGTGTGCAAAGCACTGTACTAAGTGCTTGGGAGAGTACAATATAACAGCAAACAGGCACATTCCTGCCCATGATGAGCTCTAAGTTTAGTGGGGGAGACAGACATTAATATAAATAAATAAATAGATAAATGAATAAATTACAGATATATACAGATAGTACAATGAGTGTTTGCTCATTTAATACCCCTTCTCCTACTATTAATACCACCTGTTCAAGCACAGAATCACTCCTGTATAATCACAGTGGGTGTTGCCATGCCCTCTACTCTTTCCCAGGTCAACTTTCTGAGACACATTAAGAAGTCCATTCAGGGTGAGGGGAGGAAGTGGGGCAAGGATCGCTGGTAACAAGTGTCCTCTTCCTCTCCGAGCCATACTACCAAATGTTTCTTTCCCTGCTAATGTGCCAAGCGCTAATCACATAATGTCCTGACACAGGCACAGGGCAGAAATCGCAAGCCCTGCCTCACCTGTTTATGGAATGTCTTCTTAGGTGTCGCTCTAAAATACTCATTTTTTCTACCACCCTCATGGCAGAATCAGGTTCATTTTTCTTCACTGGACGAAGCTCTAGGAATTATAGACTATAGCACCCCTAGACTCTAAGCTCGTTGAAGGAAGGAAATGTATCTGTTTATTGTTATAATATACTCTCTCAAACGCTTAGTACAGTGCTCTTCACACAGTAAGCATCGAAGAAATATGATAGACTGACCTAATGGCACTGCTCCTGTATACTTCACATACTGGGATCTGGTAGGCTGATACAATTAGCAACATATAAAGTGCTTAAATAATGCTGAACAGAAAGCAGTAAGTGGACTGTATTTTATTAATACAGCAAAATCTCTGTGGCCGAGATGTAGCAAAGGCCTCACATATTTTCATTTCTAAAAATGAGAAATGATATTTGAAATTGAAGCATACTATAAAATTTACACCAGTTAAATCTGATAATTCCAGGGTGCTTGATTTCATCATTTATCTATGATTCCAATTTCCCCCAGTTGTTCAGTACCTTATGCTAAAACCAGAGAGAGGACTCTCTAATACAACATCTAATCTATGACTTCTAGATTGTTGTCTACCTTATAGGAACAGGATGCAAGCTATATGTTATTGTTAAAGTTTACATTTTTCAACTGTAAGTGATTTCAGCCTGAAACTGGGCTGATCAATTTTGGAAATTTCAAATATTTATTATTAAATGATTCATTTTCTGTGCTAGATTTCGTGACATCCTGAATCTCCTTTCTTAGTGGAAGAGAAAATAACTTAAAAAAAAATAGCTAGCTAAGCTAGTTAGCTGACTCAAAGCATGGTTAGGAAATTAGCACTGAAGTTGCTGTGACTCTGTCTAGTGAAAAGAAATAAAAGCTCACTGGCCTTTCAAGATGGAAAATTTCTTCTCCTGGGCTCCCACCTATGGCTCCCGACATAATTTATTTCTCTCTTGACTGACAGGTTTAATCTGAAGTGTGTTACCGAAGACTTTGTCTTTATCAAGCACTTAGTACAGTGCTCTGAGCACAGTAAGAATACAATAAATGCAATTGATTGATTGATTTTGTATACGGAAAAGCCTTCCCAGAAATATCTCCAGCCATTACTAATTCACAAAAGGTCAATTTAATGCCACGAATTTCACTACCTCTTCTTTGAGAAGTTGACCAAATTTTCTAGTCTTGTAAAAATTGATCTCATTAACTATATTTTGTCCTTTATTTTCTGTCCCGAATCAAATCCTAAGTAGAACTTGGAAAAGAAATGATTGAAGATATGCTCCTAATGGACAGGGAACATATCAACCAACCCTACAATATTGTACTCTTCCAAGTACTTAGTACAGTGCTATGCACACAGCACTCAATGAACATGATTGATTGGTTGAGTTTTAATTATGGTATTTGTTAAGTGCTTACTGCATGCCAGGCTCGGTAGTACGCACTGGGATTGATATAAGATAATTAAGTGGGACATCCTCCCTGTCCTAGGTAGGGCTCACAGTCTCAATCCTCCTTTTACATATGAGGTAACGGAGGCATAGAGAAGTTAACTGTCTTGTCTGAAGTCACACAGCAGACAGGTGGTAGAGCCAGGATTATAACTCAGGTCCTGGAGGAGCACTGTTGTTTAATGGTTAGAGCACGAGCCAGGAGTCAGAAGGTCCTGGGTTCAAAACCTGGCTCCACCACTTGTCTGCTATGCGGCCTTGGATAAGTCACTTAACTTCCCTGTGCCTCATCTGTAAAATGGGGATTAAGACTGGGAACCCCTTGTGGGACAGGGACTGTGTTCAACCTGATTAGCTAGTGTCTACCCCAGTGCTTAGTATAGTACTTGTAACATAGTAAGTGCTTAATAAATCCCTTAAAAAAATTAAAGTGATCCTTCTGACTTCCAGGCCCTTGCCCTATCCAGTAGGCCATGCTGCATCTCTGATTGATTCATTGATTCATTGATTCCATCCTCTTTTTTTAGCCAAAGTATTAATAGGAAAAAAAATTCTTACCTGGCACATTAAACACCTGAGCCCAATAGTGTCAGCCTAAGCTTGTAAAGCATGAGCTCCTGCAATCTTCTTAAATTTATCTTGATTGTTGGCATCTTAACACTGCTGATGTCAGAAGTGAGGATGGACAGCGAAGAAAGCCTGAGGTGCCTTTATAAGATAAACAGAGAGTAAGTCTAGGAAATATGTTTTTATGCATAGAAGAAAGAGAAATCAGAAATTAATTCTGCTAAATGATTTTTTTAGCTCCAAGTTGCTTTCCATGGAAGTCTCTAATTGGGGTAGTTCATTACTCATAATTATTTGTGGTGTAATTACAAGTTTTATGATCTGGTGAACTTAGCATCCTCTGAAAACCTAACTTTTAATTATGCTCAATGTAGAGCCAAGGAAGCGCAAGGAACAGTTTGTTTGTAAGGATAGGTTAATGGCAGAAGCAGTGGATTAGGAGCTAAGGGTTTTGATTCTGCTGTTGAAGGGCTCAGTGATCACATCCGAACAGATGGGATGAGGTAAACGTTGCTCTGCACCTCTGTAGATTTGGTGAGAAAAGTTATATAACACTTTTTCACAATATGGGCTCCTTGGAGGCAAGTGTTCTTGATAGTTGGAAAACATTGTTGTCTTCATAGGAAAATCAAGGGAAACTAGGGAAAGCATTTTCCAACCTCAAGAGGGTATAGATTAAAAATATCTTCTCTAGTGCCTCCTTACCATATGATGATGGAATTCTACAATTCCATAGCCAGAAGAGAAACCAAAGGGTCCACTTGGTCAGTCTCCTGCTTTTGCACACTATCACTCTGAAACCACTCTGGGAAGGTGAGAATTCATTCATTCAGAGGCCTTGAGAATAGGTCGGTCTCTAACAGTGGAAAAATACCAAACATCGAATCAAATAATAATAATAAATAATAATAATAATAATAATAATAATAATAATAATAATAATAATAATGACGATATATGTTAAGGGCTTACTTTGTGCCAAGCACTGTTCTAAGTGCTGGGGTAGACACAAGGTAAGCACAGGCCTGGGAGTCAGAGGGTCACAGGCTCTAATCCCAGTCCTGCCACATGTCTGCCATATGACCTTGAGCAAGTCACTGCACTTTTCTGTGCCTCAGTACCCTCATCTGTAAAATGGGGAATGAGATTGTGAGCCCCACGTGGGAGAAGGACTGTGTCCAACCCGATTTACTTGTACCACCCCAGCGCTTAGTACAGTGTTTTTCACATAGTAAGCGCTTAACAAATACCACAATTATTATTATCATTATCAAATCCCGTTTTACAGATGAGGTAGCTGACACACAGAGAAGTTAAGTTTCTTGCCCAAAGTTACACAGCTGATTAGTGGCAGAGCGGGATTAGAACCCATGACCTGTGACTCCCAAGCCTCTGCTCTTTCCACTAAACCATGCTGCTTCTGTGAATATGATGTCATGTGATTTCATAGACATTATACCAGAGAAACGGTGTAATGTGATAAGTTTGTTGTGGTCAACCAACTCAGTTATATGTATTTTCTCACGCAGTTAGAAGCAGCATGACGTAGTGGAGAGAGCATAGGTCTGGGAGTCAGAAAGAGGTCATGGGTTCTAATTCCGATTCTGCCACTTGTCTGCTGTGTGACCTTGGGCAAGTCACTTAACTTCTCTATGCCTCAGTTAACTCATCTGCTATAATAATAATTATATTATAAATTATATTAAATTATATTGATTCATTATTATTACAGTACTTATTAAGTGCTTACTATGTCCCAAGCACTCTTCTAAGCACTGGGATAGATACAAGGTAATCAGGTTGAACACAGTCCCTGTCACATGGGGGGCTCACCGTCTTAATTTCCATTTTACAGGTGAGGGAACTGAGACACCGAGAAGATAAGTGAGTTACCCAAAGGCACACAGCAGGCTTTTGGAAGACCTGGTATTAGAACTCAGGTCCTCTAGCACCCAGGCCCATGCTCTTTCTTCTAGATCATGTTGCTTCTATGAACTCAAGGCACTTCCTGAGATGTTTTGCAATAACTGTGGACTGAGGATTATTAATCAATCCAACAGCTGGATTTACTGAGCACTTACTGTGTGCAGAGCACTGTGCTAAGGACTCGGGAGAGCATAAAACAAAAGAGATGGTAGACATATTGATGCCCACTTGTATTGATGTTTGTCTCCCCCCCGTAGACTGTGAGCCCAGTGTGGGCAGGAAATGTCTCTTCATTCTATCATTCAATTGCATTTATTGAGAGCTTACTGTGTGCAGAGTACTGAACTAAGTGCTTGGAAAGTACAATTCGGCAACAGAGACAGTCCCTACCCAACAAAGGGCTCACAGTCTAGACGGGGGATGCAGACAGTCATTACCATCAAAATAAATAGAATTATAGGTATAATCTCTCTTTATTGCTGTATTGTTGGGTAGGGATTGTCTCTGTTGCCGAATTGTACTTTCCAAGCATTTAGTAAAGTGCTCTGCAAACAGTAAGTGCTCAATAAACACAACTGAGTACAGTGCTCTGTATACAGTAAGTGCTCAATAAATATGATTGAATGAATGAATGACTGATTCTTGCTTTCAAAGGGCTAATAATCTAACAGAGGAGATAGACATTAAACTAAATTCCAGATATGGGAAGCTGCAGAATATAAAGATATAAAAATAAGGGTTGTGGAATTGGGGTGAATAGTGTTTAAGAGGTGCAGACTCAAGTGCCTAGGTGGCACAAAAGGGAGGGCCAATAGTTGGGGAAATGAGAGGTTAGTCAGGGAAGGAGATATGATTTTATTTTTTTATTCTATTTATTAAGCACTTACTATGTGCCAGGCACTATACTAAGCTGGGATAAATACAAGCTAGTAGAAAGCAGCATTGACCAATGGATAAAGCATGGGTCTCCTAGTCAGAATGAACAGGACTGTAATTCCGGCTCTGCCACTTTTCAGATATGGGACCTTGGGCAAGTCGCTTAACTTCTCTGTTCCTCAGTTACTTCACCTGTAAAGTGAAGATTTAGAGTGTGAGCCCCATATGGGACAGGGACTGTGTCCAACCTGACTAGCTTTCATTTATCTTGGTGCTTAGTACGATGCCTGGCACATAGTAAGTGCTTAACAAATACCATAGAAGAAGAAGATCCTGTCTCTTATGGGGATCAGTCTTAATCCACATTTTACAGATGAGGTAACTGAAGCACAGATAAATTAAGTGACTTACCAAGGTCACCCAACAGATAATTGGCAGAGTTAGGATTAGAGCTCAGGTATTTCCTGCCTCTAGTCCCATGCTCTTACTAGGCCACCCACTTCTAGCATGGCCTAACATCATATTGGCAGTTGCAGGACAGTGCATTATGCCCAGTGGGCACTCAGTAAATAATTTTATTACTAATGATTCTTATTAGATTTACCATGGGCAGATTTGGACTTAAAATGCAATTTTTCATCACCCCTCTCATTCCCTACATTACTACAGTCACCAGTAGCAGCAGCAACTTCATCATCATCATTGTTATTTCAACCCAGAAGCATTTATTTTGTGCCTATTGCATAGAGATCATTGGGCTACGCACTTTGTGAACTTCAGTAGAAGTAGAAGAAATAGTCCATGATCTCAGGGAGCATTCAGTCTAATGGGGTGAAATATTCAAGCAGCATAGCATGCATACAGTGGGAGTGAAAGGGAAACAGCATGGCATAGTGGATAGAGCCCGGCTCTGCCACCTGTCTGCTATGTGACCATGGGCAAGTCGCTTCACTTCTCTGAGTCTGAGTTCCCTCATCTGTAAAATGGGGATTAAGACTGTGAGCCACACGTGTGACAGGGACTGTGCCTGACCTGATTTGTCTGTATCCCACCCCAGCACTCAGTACGGTGCCTTGCACATAGTAAGTGCTTAAAAAATGCCATAATTATTATTATTATCATTATTAAGGAAGAGCATAGATTTTCCTAGGGATATTTTGTCCATCCTTTTGTTTAAGCAGGTTTACTATTTACCGTATCTGATTCTGCATGGGGCAAAAGTATTTTCTGAAGGTAATTTTTTGTGGGCACTCAAGTCCCTTCAGTAGATGTCTTCTTCATTTTCTGCTTTTTTTTCATTTAATTGTATTCATTGAGGACTTACTTTGTGCAAAGCACTGTACTAAGAGCTTGGGAGAGTAAAATACCACAGTAAACAGATACATTCCCTGCCCACAATGAGCTTACAGTCTAGAGGGGGAGACAGATAATATAACTAAATCAATCAATCAATCAGTCAATCGTATTTATTGAGCGCTTACTATGTGCAGAGCACTGTACTATAAATAAATGAAATATAAATCACTGCAATGTATAGAAATGATGTGGGGCTGTGAAGGTGAATGAATGAAGGGAACAAGCCAGAGTGATGTAGAAGGAAGTGAGAGAAGAGAAGGAAGGCTTAGTCAGGGAAGGCTTCTTGGAGAAGATATGCCTTCAATAAGGCTTTGAAGGGTAGGGGAGAGTAATTTCTTTATTTCTCTCGAACTAACTTCCTACTGTATCTCTCTCTTTACTCTCCTGTCTCCAATATATTACCCAAGCCCTCTATTCTGCGTAAAATGCCCTTTTCTCCCTAAATCACCAAACCACAGCTCTCCTCACTTTGAGGGCCCTCCTACAAAAACACCCCCTCTTTCTAGAGATATTCCCTCACTAAACCCCCCTTTTCTGGCCTTTTCCTGGCCTTTCCTTCCCAATAGCCACAGATACAATTGAAAATAAAATGAAATAAAACCATGACTAAATATATAAATAAGTAGAGTGCTAGATGAATAATAGATCTACTAAATAAATATTGAAGTGATAATGATGAGATGATTTGCCGTGAACATTTTAAATCCAAAAATCCGAAGACATACTGATGTAATTTTAAGGCAAAAATGTAATTCTATATGCATTTCATTTCAGAAGGGAAAACATGAATGTCGAGATCACACAATAAGTTAATGGAAGTGACCGTGTTGTGCTCTTGGGACTTATCGAGCAAAGACCTTATTCAAAATTCAGCTTTGTATTAACTGCGAATTTCCCACTTATGACTAAGTCCTGGGCTCATTATGAAGAGTTCTTCAAATGATAATAGAAGCTGTTGCCTTCAAATTTTATCTTATATTGCCCTCTTGTGGCTATTTCATATGCCGTTGCCCATCATGCACCAACTTTTCCTACATGCCAGAGTTGTGTTTGTACAAAACCTTATAGTGGGAAATCTCACAATGCAGTATAGTGTTGACACTGAGTCTGCATCCACTTATTCTGACAATCCTTTACTCAGTCGGTCTTGTGTTGTTGAGCAACATTGTTGAGTTCCCTAAAGTTCTAGCCCAAATGTCAAATGTCAATTGTATTTATTGAGTGCTTACACTGTGCAGAGCACTGTACTAAGCTCCAGGGAGTGACCAGTACAGCAATGAACACACGTTTCCATCGCATTCTGGAAGAATTGGGTGTGGTACTCATTCCTCATTCCATTGTCTCAGCTAGGCATCAGCTGAAGTGAGCGATGTATTTGACACTGCCACTCGAAGCAGATAAGAATAATGATAATAATTATGGCATTTGTTAATCGCTTACTATGTGCCAAGCACTGTTCTAAGCTCTGGGTTAGATACAAGGTTATCAGATTGTCCCATGTGGGGCTCACAGCCTTAATTTCCATTTTACAGATGAAGTAACTGAGGGCACAGAGAAGTTAAGTTACTTGCTCAAAGTAACACAGCTGACAAGTTTTGGAGCTGGGATTAGAACCCATGATCTCTGACTCCCAAGCCCGTTCTCCTTCCACTAAGCCATGCTGCTTCTCATGAGTTTTTCTCTGATGAGAGGCCACTAGACTGTGAGCTTGTTGTTGGGTAGGGACCATCTCTATATGTTGCCAATTTGTACTTCCCAAGCACTTAGTACAGTGGTCTTGCACACAGTAAGCACTCAATAAATACGATTGAATGAATGATTGAATCAGTGATTTCTGTTCAGGAGGACAGGCAAAGATATTCTCTTCCATAACCACAGATTCCACTTCTAACCAGGGGTAACTATCTTCCACTGCCTACACTGGGAGACAGGAAAAAGAGGATAATAATAACTATTACTATTGTAGGACTCATTTATTGTTTACTGTGTTCCAAGCCCTGTTCTAAGCACTGGGGTAGATATGAGGTAATCAGGTTGGACAGTCTCTGGTCCCACATGGGGCTCACATACAAATGAGGGCACTGAGGTCCATAGAAGTTAACTGACTTGCCCAAGGTCACACAGCAAACAAATGGCAGAGTTAGGATATTCCCTCATTCAATCATATTTATTGAGAGTTTAATGTGTGCAGAGCACTGTAATAAGTGCTTGGGAAGTACTAATCAGCAACATATAGAAACGGTCCCTACACAAGCCTTCTGACTCCCAAGTCTGTGCTGGACAGTCTTCGCAACCCTTTCCAGCCTGGAACTACAACCTTTTTCTGGCTCATCCTTAAACCACCTCCACACTGGCTACATACAAATTATCCTCGCAAGCTCTGGGGCCCAGGTGAGCCCCATGAGGGAGAATGACTGCATCTAATTTCATTACTCATTTACCCCACAGAATAGCACTTAGTCAGCACTTGATACATGCCATTATTATTATTATTGTTATTACTACTAACTGCAAATAACCACTGTGGTGTAGAACAGATCATTAGATGATATTGATTACAACAGTTGCCAGGACAAGGACTGTGCCTGAATGCCTTCAAACTAGTCAGGTATGGAGTTGATATCACAAGCACTGAGTGAAATCAAATTACCTAATTATTAGATGGTCAGCTCCTCAAAGGTAAGGACCGTGTCTTCTACTATTGTTGACCTCTCTCCAGCATCTAGTACAGTACACTGCACACAGTAGGAACTCAGTAAATAGGACTGAATTAATGGACAGCTCAAGGAAACAGGGGCTAGTTACACCTTCACCTAGGGAGCTCTCTTTTTCAATGAACTTAGTACATTGATCTTCATATAGTAAGTTCTCATTAAATAGACTAATTGATGGGTGAGCATCTTTCGTATATGGCCTTGACAAGCTAAGGTCCAAGTTCCAAAATGTCTAGCAACCAACTAATAACCATATGTTTGCCTCTACAGCCAAAGGTTTGACATCCAGTTTTAGAACCCAGCTCCCTATACTGACACATACAGATGAAAGGAAAGAAAAATTCTACAAGGACCTGGAAATATTCATAGCAGTAGTACAAAATCTAGGAACTTGATCACCTTGGAGAATTTCGATGCCCTGGTGGTTAGTGATGCTAAAATGAGTGATAATTAGACTATGTGAGAATGGAAAGCTTAAAAAAAAAGAATGAATCAAATCACAACTTACCATTACCAATAATGACGTCTACCTTCCAAATAAAATAAAGACACCAAGGTTGACACCACTACCTAAGTAATGGAATCTCATTGATTATGTCATCAAGCCCTTATTTTGTGCATGGCTCAACCCCAATCAATAAGAAGGGTGCACATGTTATCCCCAGGTCATTCTGTCAAGGAAAAATTTGGAGGGGAGGGAAGTAGCTATGTTGATCAGTACCAGATGTTCAAATTTCAAAAGTTAAATATAGTTGTTCTTTGTATTGTAAGAATATCCCTTTGAGTAGAATTCTGCAGTGATGTGTCTGACAATCCTAATGCATTATCCACAGTTCCACTCTCATTATTTGCAGGCAAACTTTTTCTTTTGTTGTGTTGTTGTGGTTGTTATCTTTAGCATCTGGGGCTGTCTTGTTTTTGTCTCTATCTCATAATCCTCTGAAAGCTTTGTCTCAGAAAACACTGCTTCTTTCTCAATTGCAGGGCACATTGCTTGTCCATCTGCCATACTTGTCTCCCATTAACTGAGATGCACTGTAGGTTGTGACTTTGTTTTGCGGTATCTTTAAAACACTTTCTCTGATTGCTTTGTTTATATTTGCCCTTTTTAGGCTCACCTTACTGCAAATTTTGGGGTTGACTACTTTCATCCACTCATTTTATTTATCTTATTTGAGTTACTGAAAGGTGATCATAGCTTCAATGGTGGAAGACTTTTTTCCCTGACTGCATTCTTTGTATTCTTCTATTGCCACTGAATATTGTGCAAAATCCAAAAATGCCCCTGATAGAATTACTGCCATTGCATTTTGTTACCTTGACAATACACTGTCCAATGATGCAACTAGAGACAAAAGATAGAGATTTGAACCCAGAAGGCCAGTATGTTGGGAGATTGTCAGAGTGTTTCCAACATGGCATTAAATTCATACCAAACTGAATTTCTATAGAGTAGTTGTAATACCCCTACTTCTGTGAGACTTCTAAAGCACTTTCATTCCTATGTGTTGTACTTAATGAGTGCCAGCAGGAGACTCAAACAACTACTGTATGGAGAGCCGAAATAAGGAAACCAAAAACAAGGTGAACAGATAAATGTTGTAATCATTTGGGAGAAACAAAACCTCAGAGAATCCTGCATCTCAGCTGAAAACTATGGGGGCAATTGTTCAGGATACACAAGCTTGGAGTACTGCTATCAAGAAAGGAGTGGAAGTAAAAACATTAAGCTTAACAGTATGGCTGGACTGTGGCCATTAACATTTTCAGTCACACGTGCACTCATAGGTGAATTTCACTACCAGTGGTGACTTCTTCAAATCTGAAGGATAACTAAATAACCTCATCAGTAATGATGATGATGTTGGTATTAATAATAGTATTCGCTAAGCACTTATGATGCTTAAGCACTGGGATAGATACAAGATAATCATGTTGGATACAATCCCAGTCCTTGTTCCACGTGAAGCTCACAGTCTAAGGGGAGGGAGAACAGATATTTTATCCCCATTTAATGAATGAGGAACTTGAAGCCCAAATAAGTTAAGTGTCTTGCCCAAGGTCACACAGCAGGCAAATGGAAGAGCCAGGATTAGAATCCATGTCTTCAGCCCCACACTCTTTCCCCATACTATGCTATATCTACTTAACATCTACTTAACATAAATGGCAATATACAGTCGCAAACAGTGAGGTCATTTTTTGTGAGGTCTTGGAATGCTGTCAGTGTTTCAGCATGGAAGCAGTGCTTGATATATTATATTTTAGATGAATAGGACAAATGTTCAGGATAGTAAACAACTACTCAGTGGTGACCTCCTGGCTACAGGACCCCTATGTAGTTCGTGTCCCTGATTATAATACACTTATCTGAATTCTATATTGTCTATTTTTAGGTCATATTAACCTGAAAAATATAAACGTTTTCATCAAGTTTTACATCATCAGGTGTTGCACATGATATTTTAATTTGAAAATGACTAATTAGAGAATAACAACAATGAATGTTAAAATATGGCAAATGAATAAACCACAAGATCTTAGTATCATAAACAATGGATTTTCCTAGATCTAAACATTAAATACTTTTGGATGGGTTTTTTTGCAGGAAAAATAGATTGCTATTTAACTGAATAAATAAATATAATACAGATGTTTATTTATATAGTTTATTTATGTAGTTGTCCTTCATAGTTGAAGAAGGTGCCACTAAGGTGAAGTTCACTTATTAGTATGTGTGGCTGAAAAGGTAAGTGTGGGACAACAATCTCGGCCACATTGGAGTCTCAAAAAGGCTGTACCTTGTTGTTCTGTGCTCAATGTTTAGTGCACCTGATTCTACAGGTATGTAATAATAATAATGATATTTATTAAGCATTTACTATGTGCCAAGCACTGTTCTAAGTGCTGGGGTAGATACAGGTAATCAGGTTGTCCCAAGTGAGGCTTACAGTCTTAATCCCCATTTTACATATGAGGTAAATGAGGCACAGAGAAATGAAGTGGCTTGCCCAAGGTCACGCAGCAGACAAGTGGAGGAGCTGGGATTAGAAACCACATCCTCTGACTCCCAAACCCATACTCAATATACCTTGACACCAAGGAATAGCTTAATTGTAGTTCAATGCATTTAATCTATTTTCATATTTTGTGCATGAATATTTGGTCTGTACTATTATCTGACCATCTTATTTTAGGGCTATAACTTCTGCTTAGTATGTCATGAGATGCTGAAAAGTTATTTTAGGTGTAATTTTGAGGGCAACAGTGCTGTTAACCTCAGAATTCTCTAGTTTAATGACCTGTTAATCTCAGTCTTTTCACTTCGACTATGTGGCAAAGTAGTATTTTCAGGTCTTCAGGCATAAATTTGCCAAGTGCCACGAGCCTGTTGCAATATAGTAATTCATAAACACACGTACAGCTATATAACTCTATATACTTATATATTGGAGGAGATGCATTGTTGGAAACCAATAGCTATTTTAGTTACTATTATTATATTTATAATTTTTAAGCATTTACTATGTGCCAAGAACTGTACTAACTGCTGGTGTTCATATAAGATAATCAGTTTGGACACAGTCCCTGTCCTACATAGGCTCAGGGTCTAAGTACGAGGCAGTAGGATTTAACCTCCATTTAACAGATGAGGTACTAGCTAAATTTATATGTGTATATGTTCTGTTCATTCGGGTCTTGTACCATTACTTTGGGGAGAAGGGTAGGGAAGAGGGAAAGGGGAACGAGGCCTATTTATTGAGGGGTGGGTGGCTGTTTTTTCCTTCTTTAACCCATTTCTCTCAAACATAGCCGAGGCCTTCAGGCAAGCCAGCCAGTCCTAGGGGCAAAGGAGATTCTCTTTGGAGCTGCTTTTAGTGTACTTATTCATTTATTTTGGTATTTGACAAGATATTACTATGTGTCTGACACTGTACTAAGTGCTGGGATAGACACTAGCTAAGCAGGGTGGACACAGTCCATAGCTCACTTGGAGCTCACAGTCTTAATCCCCATTTTCTACATGAGGTAAATGAGGCTCAGAGAAGTGAAGTAATTTGCCCAAGGTCTATATGGTGCCAACTTGTACTTCCCAAGCGCTTAGTACAGTGCTCTGCACACAGCAATCACTCAATAAAAACGATTGATTGAATGAATGAATGAATGAATGAATAATAAAGGAACAGATAAGAGCAGTTCGAGTTTGTTGTTGACTCCTGCCTCTATAAACTTCTGTGCCTACTCTGTGGCAGGACCTATAGAGTTGCATTTCAAGCCGGGGGCTTGTGCTAGCTAGTCAGTCAAGAGGAATCCAATTAGTTGTCCCCTCCGGGAGGCCAGAGAGTCCTGTCAAAATGGAATCAGGAGGGGAACAAAAATTCTGGAAGGCCTGATTATATTTGCAACCAATGAGGCCAAATTGGAAATGTTGACAAGCTTTGTTTATGGCAGATTGCATCACTTATTAGGTCTTCAGCTAGGGAGGAAATGTATTGTTGTGACGATCTATAATGTAAGACTCTCAACTGCTACAGATTAAGGTTAGTGAAATAGGAGAGGGGACAGGCGTCCTAAGGAAAATAACTTGAAAATCAAACAGACTGTCTTCCCAGGAGCAAGGCCTGTGCCCATAAGAAGTCTCTGAACACCCCCACAATTTATGACAAGAATCAGAGTTAATCTCTCCCACAGAGCCTGAAGACACAGGGCCTAATTTCAGTGTATGTTTTCATGCTCTTGGCTGCCATTCAGTTCCTAACAAGACCCAGTGGGCCCAGTTTCCTGGCTCTCTTAAACTTACTTTAAAAGTTCAGTAATTACACCTCATAGTCACTTCACTTTTTAATCATGCCCATTGGGCAAGGCTATTATAATCATTCCATTGGCAGTTACATCTCTACAGTTGCCACGGAGATGAATAAATTATAGAGGTGAACATTTCTTAGACGAGACAGCATACCTGTAAATATAACCTCCCTGGATTTTTGTTGGTTCTTTTTAAATAAGGATGGTAGTGATTATCTTGAAAACACACACACACACACACACACACGCACGCACGCACACGCACACACACACACACACACACAGCGTTTTTTGCTTCTTGTTGTGTTCAAAAATCACCTCCAGTAAATTCCCAAAGAATCATTTGGTAAAGAGACAGATAATCACTAAATGGTATACATCTGTGACTGGAAAGTCATAGAGAAAGAGTATGAAATAATACTAATAGTAATAACAGTGTTTGTTAAGCTCTTACTAGGTGCCAAGAACTGTTCTAAGCGCTGGGGGAGATATAAGGTAATCAGGTTGTCCCACGTGAGGCTCACAGCCTTAATCCCCCCATTACAAATGAGGGAATTGAGGCACATAGAAGTTATGTCACTTGCCCAAGGTCGCACAACTATGAGGCGAAGCCAGGATTACAACCCACGACCTCTGACATCCTAGCCCCTGCTCTGGAAATTAGAAACAACAGCAAGGAATAGAACAAATGAATGCAGCCAAAACATTTGTGTCTCCAGTTTTCTCTTTTTACACCCAAGTTCTTTGGTTCCCCTATTCCCTCTCCATTCTATGTCAACTATGCACTTGGATCTGGTCCCTTTAAGCACTCGAAAGTCACCCAACTCTTAACCCCACAGAACTTACATACAGATCCATAATTCATTTTAATATCTTTCTCCCTATCCAAGACTAAGTTCTAGACTATAAGCCCTGGTGGGCAATGATCATGTCTACCAACTCTGTGGTTTTGTATTCTCTCAAGTGCGTAGTATAGCAATGTGTGCACAGTAAGTGCTCAATACATTTCAATGATGAATGACTGACTTCCCCTATGATGGAAATATAAAACAATCATTGCTAGCCAATCACTTAAGACAGGCCCTAGTTTCCATACAGGAAATAGAAGGACTACCAAGACACCAAAAAGCACCATTTCCACAATTTCATTCTTTTGAATGCTATTTGTTAAACCCTTACTCTTTATCACGCACTGTTCTAAGAGCTGGGGTAGATACCAAATTTATCAGGTTGAACGCAGTCCTTGTCCCACATGGGGCTCATGGTCTAATTTGAAAGGAGGAGGAGTGAAGGATTTAATCCCCACTTTTTGGATGAGATAACTGAGGCACAGAGAATGTAAGGGATTTGCCCTAGGTCCTTAGATAATTTAAAATAAGGTGACAGAAGAGTCTTTGTTATGGTTTTCATGACATTCCAACAACCAATTTTTTAGCTGGGCTAACTCTATATCTGGAATATTCAAAGATTACAGATTTTAAAACATTTGATTTAATGTTGTGATCTAGACCACTAACAGTCAAGCCATAAGTAACTGAGGCAGTCACCCCACAAGGTTCTCCGGGGAACCCTCCCTGCTGGTCAACCCTAGTTTGCTGGCAGTCCCTAACACTGTTTTCTCTTCTGTTGCAACAGACTCAATTCTTTCCATATTGCAGAAAGCCACCCTGGACTATCTGCAGCAACTGGCTCCCAGAATTCAGGAGATCTGAACAGCAACACAAGCAGTGCTGCCTAATGGATAGAGTAGGGACCAGAAGGAACAGGGTTCTAATGCCACTCCACTACTTCTCTGCTGCATGACCTTGGGCAAATTACTTCACTTCTCTGAGCCTCATTTACCTCATCTAGAAAATGGGGATTAAGACTGTGAGCTCCACGTGAGCTATGTACTGTGTCCAACCTGCTTAGCTTGTGTCTATCCCAGCACTTAGTACAGTGTCAGATACATAGTAATATCTTGTCAAATAAATGAATAAGTATACTAAAAGCAGCTCCAAAGAGAATCTCTGAGAAGCCACAGGGGGAAGGTGACATGCTCAGCTTAACACCACTGGGCCAAGTTTATAAAACACAAATTGTTATATAATCAGCCTGACCATTTAGATAGAAACACTAAAATATTTTAATACCGGGGGGGGTGGCGGTGAAGGTATTTTTAATCAATTACATTACAGCACTCCGAGCTAGCCAAATTATACTGGACAACAACTCCCCCAGGCCTTGGGTTTTTCACATTCTATTTCCTTTTTTATGACTCTTGTGAAGTGCTTACTTTGTGTCAAGAACTGTATAAAGCACAGTACTGTATGAAGGATAATCAGGTTGGATACAGTCCCTGCTGTCCAATGTGGGATTCACATTCTAAGGAGAACAGTGTAGGATTGACTCCCCATTTTACAGATAAGGAAACAAATACAGAGAAGTTAACTTACGTGCCCAACAGCACACGGCAGACAAGCTGCAGAGTCAGGATTAGAACCCAGGTCCTCTGACGTTCAGGCCTGTCCTCTTTTCACTACACTATAATGCCTCCGATTTTATTTTTATACTGCCCCAATAAGGGAATATTCATTCATATTCATTAGCCAGAGGAGGCCCAGAGAGGTTAAAGGTTTTGCCAGAAGACACAGGCAGGTCAGTAGCAGGGGAATGGAAATAGAACAAAGGTCTCCTGATTCTCAGGCCTATTTTCGTTCCATTAGAGCCCACTTCATTTTTATTCTGCATTATCCTAAGAAGAATCAACTGGGCTTTAAACATTTTAATTGGCATCCATAGAATTATTGGCAATTTTGAAAATGGCAGTGGGCAGCATATACTTTAGTGAATCTTCAGTGCAGCTGGCTTAGCAACATATAGGAGTCTCCGTAGGTGAAAATGTCACTGCACTTTCAACTCCCCCTCTTTTCAGTATCCAATGGCCTAAAAGTAACAAAAGGGATTAGAGAGCTGCAGGTGACATAACTATCCTCTTATCAATGTTGTTAGTAAGGTACTTATCCCTGCATTAGTTTTTTCTTAAATAGCAGATGCACTTTTAGGTGTTCCTTTCTGGGAATTGTGTTTCAATTTTTCCTCTGGCCTTTCTTTATTCAGAAGAATAGGCATAGCATTGAATAGAGATCCATGGATGGGGAAATTGTGACTCATGTTGAAACATTTACTCTCTCGGGATTTGAAAAATAATCTGAACTGCAAGTCATCCTCTTTAGAATGCTTCTATTCATCTATTTAAAATCTGGGGGAGTCACATAGTGATCATCCTAATCAGAACTGATTCACATCTTCACAAACTCATGCAGTTTTTCCTCAGTAGCTGTAGGACATGAGGAGGAGGAGGAGGAGGAGAGGAAAAGGAGGATAAAGAGGAGGAGGAAAGGAGGAAAAGCAGGATGAGGACGAGGAGAAGGAGGAAAAGGAGGGGGAGAAGGAGGAGGAGTAGGACTGGTAGTAATAATAATAATGGTTATTGTTAAGTGCTTACAATGTGCCAAGCAGTGTTCTAAGTAGATACAAGGTAATCAGCTTGTCCCACATGAGGCTCACAGTCTTAATCCCCATTTTACAGATGAGGTAACTGAGGCACAGAGAAACCAAGTGACTTGCTCAAAACCACACAGCTGACAAGTAGTGGAGCTGAGATTAGAACCCACGACCTCTGACTTCCAAGCCCGTGCTCTTTCCACTAAGCCACACTACTTCTATAGTAGCATTTAGTGAGAGCCCACTTGTTGAGGTGCACTGTATGAGGCTCTTGGAAAATAAAGTATAAAGAAGTGACCTGTTCTCTGGTTACAAAGTGCTTACACTCAGCAACTTGGCATTCATCGATAACTTTTATTCCTCTACTATTGTGCAGACTCTAATTTCTTATTCAAATAGAAAACCATTCCCTACACTGGGTTTTTTGGCCATACGTACTTAATTCTTGGCATAGTCTGTAATGAGTGCTTCTTCCTGGACTCGACGTGCTCTGGTTGTTGTGTGGCCATCTGTTGTTGTCCTATGCCATCGAGTCATGTCCGACCCATTGAAGTATTGCAAAATTGCTTAAATTCATCATCAATCGTATTTATTGAGCGCTTACTATGTGCAGAGCACTGTACTAAGCGCTTGGGAAGTACAAATTGGTAACATATAGAGACAGTCCCTACCCAACAGTGGGCTCACAGTTCTTCAGTGACTCTGCAGAATTGAAAACTTTCTCCATTCAAAGTGTACATAAACATCTCCCATCGCTGTTGCCTGAGAAGGGAAACCTTGGGCTTCTGTGGCTTCCCTCTATCGAAGTAGATATCTAACCAAATGTAATCAAATAGCAGTATCTATCCCTAAGTATGTTTCTTTATTGATATTGATTCTCCTAATATCCCCCAAACTGTAGGAACATATTTTCCCTGAATTTCAATATTCATTTCTCATTAGAGGGGAGATGCTGAAGCCACTGGCTGCAGGAAATGATACTGGAATGGCCGACTTCATCCTCATGGGTCTGACAGATTTTCCAAGAGCCCAACTGGTCCTTTTCATGGTATTTCCCTCTATCTATATGATTTCTTGGGTGGGTGGGGGGGACCTAGGGCTGAACCTGATAATCCAGAAAGACTCTCAGCTTCACAGCCCCATGTATATTTTCCTGTAAGGTTTGTCTTTTGTTGATCTGAGCTTCTCTACAGCCATCACCCCAAAACTTTGGAAAATTTATTAACATCCGGAAAGAAAACCTCATTCATTGGCCTCTTTGCCCACAAACATTTTTTCATTTCTTTAGCAGGAACAGAATGCCTTTTCCTCTCTGCAAAGGCATATGATCTTTATGTAGCTTTCTGTAACCCACTGCTTTATTACTCTGTTATGTCCTTAAGATTATGCATGTGGCTTATGGCTGGGTTATTTGGAGTTTCTTTTACAAACTCCCTTGATAAGTCTTCTGTTTATAGTTAGGCTACCATTTTGCAACACAAGTGTAATGCACCATTTTTTCTGTGATACCTCACCGAACTTGGTTTTGTCCTGTACTGACAAACACAACACGGAAATCATGATCTTTGTCTTAGCTGGATCCACCCTTGCAATGTCTCAGATAATGATTACAGTCTCTTACATGGCTATTATCTCTGCCATTTTGAAGATCAACTCCACTGTGGGAAGAAAAAAGCTTTCTCCACCTGTGCTTCCCACCTCACAGGAATCACCATCTTCCATGAGACTCTAATCTTTACATACCTAAAGCCAACTAAATCTTACTCTCTGGTTAAGGGCCAGGTGGCTTCTGTTTTCTACACCATCGTGGTCCCCATATTGAACCCCCTTATCTACAGCCTGAGAAATAAAGAGGTGAAAAATGCTATGAGCAGGGTGATTCATCTGTGCCCTATAATGATGTGGCTGGAAGCAGGACCACAGGCAGAAGTCATTTGCTGGAGAAGGAAGGGGAAGTCATCAGGGCGGAGACCCGGGAGGAGGGATCTAGTCTAGGACTTCAAGCCCAGACTCTCTGTGTGCCCTCCTCCATCCCTCTGTTCCTCACCGTGGGTCTTCTCTCTGTTGGTCTCTTCTGGAGCTCTTGCCAGTGTGGTCCGAGTCCCACCACCACAACCATCCATTGTGGCCCAAGCAGGGATCAAACGACATTAGGACCAGCTCCCACCCTGATGACATCCCCTGGCTCGAAGCAGCGGGAAGCTGGGGAAGGCTCAGCACTTCACCCAGTCCTAGAAAGGAGAACACCAGCAAGGACCCTCAGGTCAGAGTCCCCATCTCCCCAGCCTTGTGTCTGTGTCTGTTCAGAAGAACCCAGAATTCCCTGAACCTCCGTTAGGAATATCCAAGAATAGGGGAAACAGGGGGAACTCATTCCCCACTGCCCCCTCCTCATGGCATTCTTCACCACAGAAACTTCAAGGAGCAAAACCTTGACCTTGAATGACTTCACTGTAAAATGCATTCAGTGGGGCCACAGGCAGACAACGTATTATGTGACTAAATGTTGGGGACAGTCTTGTTGAATGAAGGCAACAAAGGTGTGTTGCATAAGCCTTTTCTTCTAAAACACATTGTCTTCTAGATTAGCCCCCACTCAAGACGATTTCCTCCAACCTCTATGCTTCTTATTAGTTCCCTGACCTTATTCTGCATGCTCAATATCCTGATTCATTCATTCATTCAATTGTATTTATTTAGGGTTTACTGTGTGCAGAGCACTGTACTAAGCGCTTGGGAAGTACATGATGATTGATGATGATGATAATGGTATTTGTTTAGCATTTACCATGTGCTAAGCAATGTTCTAAGTGCTGGGGTGGACACAAGGTTAACAGGTTGGATGCATTCCCTGTCCTTCGTAGACGTCACAGTTTTATTACTCATTTTACAGGTGAGGTAACTGAGGTACAGAGAAGTTAAGTGACTTGCCCATGGTCACACAACAGACAAGTGGTGGAGCTGGGATTAGAACCCAGGTCCTTTTGACTCCCAAGCCCAAAAGAAGTCTTCTGCCTCTGTCTCCAATGTTTATGTGTGACTTTTGTTCCTAAAGATCTGCATCTAGGGCCTGTCCTGCCTGCCTCTTAAGGTGTGAGTCCTGTGTGGGGCAGGTTAGCTTGATTACCTTGTTTCTGCCCCAAGGTTTAGAGCATTCTTGTTATAGGAACATAATATCACAACAACAGCACTTCAAGACTGTGAGCCCACTGTTGGGTAGGGACCGTCTCTATATGTTGCCAACTTGTACATCCCAAGCGCTTAGTACAGTGCTCTGCACATAGTAAGTGCTCAATAAATACGATTGAATGAATGAATGAAAGTCTATAAAGATTAATGCTAAGAAGGAAGCATGCTTGGAATTGATAAAAATTGTCAAAGGTGAGGACAGAGTTGAATATGGCATTGTTATTGATCAGATAATTGTCTTCTGTGTGCTCTTGGGCAAGTCACTTATCTTCTGTATGCCTCAGTTACCTCATCTGAAAAATAAGGATTAAGACTGTCAGCCCCAGATGGGATATGAACTGTGTCCAAAATGATTAGCTTGTCTCTACCCCAGTGCATAGTTCAGTGCCTGAAACATAGTAAATGCTTAACAAATACCATTTAAAATACTGAAACATTACAAATGAAGGGTACTAAATGAAACTGAACCTGCTAATTCTTAGACAAGTGAAAATCAGTGATATCAAGGGAAACATTTATAGATGATTGAGGTCTCAAAAAGGATTTCTGCAGATTCATGGGATTGGTCCAAAGGAATTATTAGGGGAGATATCAGATGTTGAAAGTACAGTCCATATGGGTAAATAACAAAGAAGCAATCATCATTCTGTTCCAATCAATCAATCAAACATATTTATCAAGTGTTAACTGTGTGCACAGCAGTGTACTAGGAACCTGGGAGAAAATATAAGAGAGTTGGTAGAGGTTGGTGACTTCATTCGCTCCCACGGCTTCAACTATCATCTCTACGCTGATGACACCCAAATCTACATCTCTGCCCCTGCTCTCTCGCCCTCTCTCCAGGCTCGCATCTCCTCCTGTCTTCAGGACATCTCCATCTGGATGTCTGCCCGCCATCTAAAACTCAACATGTCCAAGACTTAACTCCTTGTCTTCCCTCCCAAACCCTGCCCTCTCCCTGACTTTCCCGTCACTGTTGACAGCACTACCATTCTCCCCATCTCACAAGCCCGCAACCTTGGTGTTATCCTCGACTCCGCTCTCTCATTCACCCCTCACATCCAAGCCATCACCAAAACCTGCCGGTCTCAGCTGCACAACATTGCCAAGATCAGCCCTTTCCTCTCCACCCAAACCACTACCCTGCTCGTCTGGACTACTGCATCAGCCTCCTCTCTGATCTCCCATCCTCGTGTCTCTCCCCACTTCAATCCATACTTCATGCCGCTGCCCGGATTGTCTTTGTCGAGAAACGCTCTGGGCATGTTACTCCCCTCCTCAAAAATCTCCAGTGGCTACCAATCAATCTGCGCATCAGGCAGAAACTTCTCACTCTCGGCTTCAAGGCTCTCCATCACCTTGCCCCCTCCTACCTCACCTCCCTTCTCTCCTTCTACAACCCAGCCCGCACCCTCTACTCCTCTGCCACTAATCTCCTCACCGTGCCTCGTTCTCACCTATCCCGCCGTCGACCCCCGGCCCACGTCATCCCCCTGGCCTGGAATGCCCTCCCTCCCAACATCCGCCAAGCTAGCTCTCTTCCTCCCTTCAAGGCCCTACTGAGAGCTCACCTCCTCCAGGAGGCCTTCCAATACGGAGCCCCTTCCTTCCTCTCCCCCTTCTCCCCCCTCCTTCCCCCCGTCTTACCTCCTTCCCTTCCCCACAGCAGTTGTATATATGTATATATGTTTGTACATATTTATTACTCTATTTATTCATTTATTTATTTTACTTGTACATATCTATTCTATTTATTTTATTTTGTTAATATGTTTGGTTTTGTTCTCAGTCTTCCCCCTCTAGACGATGAGCCCACTGTTGGGTACGGACTGTCTCTATATGTTGCCAACTTGTACTTCCCAAGCGCTTAGTACAGTGCTCTGCACACAGTAAGTGCTTAATAAATACAATTGATTGATTGATTGATTGATTGATAGACATGAGTCAACGTGGCATTTTTGTCTAATTAATATAATAATTGTAAGGAAGCAAAACAAATAGCAACTTATAAGTGCAACCATCATCCATTTCTTTGTCAAATGGCATTTTTGTTCCTGAATAATTAAATATTATAGTTTAAAAATACTCATCATGTCAACATTTAACTGGCCAGATATATTTCTATACTTTTCCAACAGTAATAAATACACATACACATTTGGTTAAGTAATCCTGTGATCTGGTCTCATTAAGTGGTACAAAATTAAAAATATTACAGTACATAACACCTTCATATGCTACCTGAATTTCTCCAATAAGCTTTGGACACCTTCTGGCCCCCCTTGCTTATACGCTATTAGAAAGAAAATCGTATATCAGTCTACTCTCTAGGTGAATAGGTTCATATTAAGCCTTAGGAATTTCTCAGTCTTTGCCTAATAAAGGTGAAAAATATTCAGTCTAAACTGGTTTAATCAGATGTCTCCTTAGCTGAGTGCACCAGATTCGCCTTGATATTTGAAGAGCACAGGTGCTAATCGGGATGGCTATCACAATCATTTATTAAACTTAGAGTCACTGAATTAACCACTGGGTAGATTCTTATAGGAAGGTGAATAATAATAATAATAATAACTGCGGTATTTTTTTAAGTGCTTAATATGCACCAGGCACTGCGCTAAGCACTGCAGTGGATTCAAGCAAATCAGGTTGGACACAGTCCCCTTCTCACATGGGGGTCACAGTCTTCATTCTCACTGTGCACATGAGGTAACTGAGGCACATAAAAGTGAAATTACTTGTCCAAGGTCATAAAGCAGGCACGTGGTGAAGCCAGGATTAGAATCCATGTCCTGATTTCCAGGCCTGGGCTTTCCACTAGACCATGCTATCAAATGATTGTATGGTTGTATGATTAATATGGTCCCTGGCCCTAGTTTGGGGGAGGTAATAAATATGGACCCACTCAGGGTCGCTCCCTGAGAGTTTCCAGTACACTACCTGTATCAACTATGGGAAGGCGAATAAAGCAGAGGCATACCCATTCCATCCCGACTCTGCCAATTGTCAGCTGTGTGACTCCCTTCCTCCCTTCAAGGCCCTACTGAGAGCTCACCTCCTCCAGGAGGCCATACCAGACTGAGCCCCTTCCTTCCTCTCCCCCTTGTCCCCCTCTCCATCCCCCCATCTTACCTCCTTCCCTTCCCCACAGCACCTGTATATATGTATATATGTTTATACATATTTATTACTCTATTTATTTATGTATTTTACTTGTACATATCTATTCTATTTATTTTATTTTGTTAGTATGTTTGGTTTTGTTCTCCGTCTCCCCCTTTTAGACTGTGAGCCCACTGTTGGGTAGGGACTGTCTCTACATGTTGCCAACTTGTACTTCCCAGGAGCTTAGTACAGTGCTCTGCACACAGTAAGCGCTCAATAAATACGATTGATTGATTGATTGATTGATTGACTCTGGGCAAGTCACAACTTCTCTGTGCCTCAGTTACCTCTTCTATAAAATGGGGATTAAGACTGTGAGCCC
Organism: Tachyglossus aculeatus; assembly: GCF_015852505.1. Lineage (NCBI taxonomy): Eukaryota > Metazoa > Chordata > Mammalia > Monotremata > Tachyglossidae > Tachyglossus > Tachyglossus aculeatus. The sequence continues at coordinate 40,952 of NW_024044841.1, read as the reverse complement.
CCCGTGGGTCAACCCGGTCACCTTGTATCATCCACAGAGCTTAGAATAGTGCTTTGCACCTGGTAAGCACTTAATAAATGTTATTATTATTATTATTATTGTTATTATTATTATTATTATTATTATTGTTATTATTATTATTATTATTATTATTACTCCTAGCTTGGGCAGTGGCTAGTGAGTGGAAGACAATCTGCTACAAGTCAAAACTCGCCTGTGCTGGGCAGTAGAGGCATGGGAGAGAGTCGAGGGCAGAGACTCTCTTATTGCGTGGAAGGAGGTAATGGTAAACCGCTTCTGTATTTTTACCCAGAAGACTCTAAGGATACACTACCAGAACGATTGCAGATGGAATTCGGGTGTTCTGGAAGAGATATGTCTGTGGTGTTGCTATGTGTCGGACATGACTCGACAGCTTAAGACAGACAAAGAATAAGTAAGGAGAAATATATCAGTGCCTCAGAAACCCAGGCAAAAGTTAAATAGTATAGCATTAGATGGAAAGAGGGAAAACTGTTCAGTGGACAACAGCCTTTATCGTGAAATGTCCTAATGGGAGGAGGACTGAAGTGCATTTTCAGCCATTTAGCATTTAGCCATAACAAGAGCTTTGTGGGTGGTTGTTAAATGGAGCACCTATCTTCACTGTCAAAATCTTTGGAGTCTTCACTTCAAAACCAGGGGCTTGGAATTTATGTGAAGTGAGATGCAGTGGAGAAATGCACTAGTGTATTTTTGTCAGGGAATAGGCAGGGCCAAGAGGGACCTAGGCTGCCACAATGTAGATCTTAAATGCTTTAGGGGAAGCAGCGTGGATCAGTGGAAAGAACACGGCTGGTTCTAATACCAGCCCCGCTGCTTGCTGCTTGACTTTGGGCAAATCACTTAACTTCTCTGTGCCTCTGTTGCTTCATCGGTAAAATGGGGATTAAGAATATGAGCCCCATTTGGGACAATCTGATCACCTTGTATCCTCCCCAGCGCTTAGACCAGTGCTTTGCACATAGTAAATGCTTAACAAATGCCATCATTATTATTGTTATTATTATTATTTCCCCACTCCACCCCAACAGTCAGTCAATCACATTTATTGAGCACTTGCTGTGTGCAGAGCACTGTACTAAGGATTTGAGAGTATCCAATATAACAAGCACATTCCCTGCCACAGCACCTTACAGTCTAGAATGGGAGACAGACATTAATATAAATAAATAAATAGATTATAGATAGGTACATAAATGCTGTGGGGCTGGAAGGGGGGAATGAATAAAGGGAGTATGTCAGGGTAATGCAGAAGGGAGTCTAAGAAAAGGAAAAGAGGGTTTTGTCAGGGAAGGGGTGTACCTTCGGTAGGAATTTGAAATGGAGGAGAGTAATTGTCTATCAGATAGGAGGAGGGAGGATTTTCCAGGACAGAGGCAGGATGTGGGCGAGAGGTCAGTGGCGAGATAGATGAGATCGAGGTACAGTGAATAGGTTAGCTTTAGAAGAGTGAAGTGTAGCTGGGGGACCACCACCACCATTACCACCACCTCCAGTGGTAGTGGAGAGACGGGAAGGAACAGGAGGAGGAAAGTGCTTAACTATCCCATAAGCAAATACCACAGTGAATGGACATTTTGAGGCTTACGATTCAGAATTAAACATTCATAAACCCTTCTTATAGCATGAGCATAATGATACAACATTTGGAACTCACGTTCCCTCACATTTGAAAGTATTTGAACTAAACTGGAATAATGAGAATCCTTCCAGGCCCACTTTTTTTCTTCTTCTTCTGGCTCGTATTTGATTAGAAAGGCTCTTTATTTTAATCTAGGAAGAGAAATAATTTGACTATTCCGTAAAACTGAATATAAAACAGGTCCTTTCATAACCCTTTTTAGTAGTCAGGGAATGACAACCAAGAAATTATTTTTTGTTTGGGGCATTGTATTAGGGGATTCGGGGTTCTACTCACATTAGCAAGAAGAATGAAATAAACTGAAGATAGGTAGATAGATGGATAGGTCCTATACAAACTCAACTTCAAAAACTGTTGTTTCAGGTAAGGAGGAATCAGATATGACTAATGCACTTGGAAATTTATAAGTAGTGAAAATGACCTATCTGACTGTTTTCCCTATCCATCCCAGAATGACAAAACTTTGTTCTGTAGTGATTAAAATTGCTTTTGGCATGTAATGAGATTGGAGCGGGAGGGACAGAGAGCCCTGGAAACGGAGGAATTCTATCTTGAGGGTGCATGAACTACATTTATAAGGTAATGATTGGAATCTTTTTAAAAATGATTTTTGCCTTTATGACTTTTCCAATCACTGAGAGAAAGCATATTTGCTTTTCAACCAGGAAAGAAAACTTAACATTTAGAAGCAGAGCTACTTTTACCTTGGATTGTCATGGTATCAACATTAGAGTTGAAACATAGTTTAATGAAATCACAGTTGTGAAGCCCTGATCTCTGCAACAGCTAAGTCACAGCTTTTCTTATGGATTAATAATTTTAATTATATAAAAAAGGTATGCAGATGTCAAGTAAACCAGAAAAGTCTAGAAGTTTTATATGATTTCCAATTCTCGAATCATGGGAGAGAATTTTAATAATTCAGTGTCCAAACACTAATCAGAAATCTCACCAGAAAGAATGCTCTTTTAATCCACTTTTTTCTTTATGCACCAGCGTCCTCAATGGCTTTCATGTACAGTACCAATACCAAAACTGTTTTCTTTATTCCTCCAACAGATTTCAAAAGTTGATGAAAATGGCTGAAAGGAACAGCACATTAGTGTCTCACTTCATTCTCGCAGCACTGAAAGATTCTCCAGATCTGCAGCTGATCCTCTTTATTGTTTTTCTCTTCACGTATGCCATCACCCTGACAGGGAACCTGGGAATGATCGTGCTCATCATTCATTCATTCAGTCAGTCGTATTTATTGAGCGCTTACTATGTGCAGAGCACTGTACTAAGTGCTTGGGAAGTACAAGTTGGCAACACATAGAGACGGTCCCCACCCAACAGTGGGCTCACAGTCTAGAAGGAGGAGACATAGAACAAAACAAAAGATACTAACAAAATAAAATAAACAGAATAAATATGTACAAATAAAATTAATAAATAGAGTAATAAATACATACAAACATATATACAGGTGCTGTGAGGAGGGGAAGGAGGTAAGATGCGGGGATGGAGGGCGGAGGAGGAGAGGAAGGAGGGGGCTCAGTCTGGGAAGGCCTCCTGGAGAAGGTGAGCTCTCAGTAGGGCCTTGAAGAGAGGAAGAGAGCTAGCTTGGCGGATGTTGGGAGGGAGGGCATTCCAGGCCAGGGGGATGACGTGGGCCAGGGGTCGACGGCGGGACGGGCGAGAAAGAGGCACGGTGAGGAGATTAGCGGCAGAGGAGTGGAGGGTGCGGGGTGGGCTGTAGAAGGAGAGAAGGGAGGTGAGGTAGGAGGGGGCGAGGTGATGGAGAGCCTTGAAGCCCAGGGTGAGGAGTTTTTGCCTGATGCGTAGGTTGATGGTAACCACTGGAGATTTTTGAGGGGGGGAGTAACATGCCCAGAGCGTTTCTGGACAAAGACAATCCGGGCAGCGGCCTGAAGTATGGATTGAAGAGGGGAGAGACAGGCGGATGGGAGAACAGAGAGGAGGCTGATACAGTAATCCATACGGGATAGGATGAGAGCTTGAACGAGCAGGGTAGCGGTTTGGATGGAGAGGACAGGGCAGATCTTGGCAATGTTGCAGAGGTGAGACCGGCAGGTTTTGGTTACGGCTTGGATGTGAGGGGTGAACGAGAGAGCGGAGTCGAGGATGACACCAAGATTGCGGGCTTGTGAGATGGGAAGGATGGTAGTGCCGTCGACAGTGATGGGAAAGTCAGGGAGAGGGCAGGGTTTGGGAGGGAAAACAAGGAGTTCAGTATTGTACATGTTGAGCTCTAGGTGGTGGGCAGACATCCAGATGGAGATGTTCTGAAGGCAAGAGGAGATGCGAGTCTGGAGGGAGGGAGAGAGAGCAGGGGCAGAGATTTAGATTTGGGTGTCATCAGCGTAGAGATGATAGTTGAAGCCGTGGGAGCGAATGAGGTCACCAAGGGAGTTAGTGTAGATCGAGAACAGATGGGGACCCATAACTGAACCTTGAGGAACCCCTACAGTAAGGGGATGGGAGGGGGAGGAGGAGCCTGCAAAAGAGACTGAGAATGACCGGCCGGAGAGATGAGGAGAACCAGGAGAGGATGGAGTCTGTGAAGCCAAGGTTGGATAGCATTTTGAGAAGAAGGGGGGTCATCACACAAGGAGAGTGTGGTCATCAGACCACACTCCCAACTTCACACCCCCATGTATTTCTTCTTCAGCAATCTGAGCTTTTCTTCAGTCATCACACCCACAACGATGATTAATTTATTAACAGCCCAGAGACCATCTCTTTCTTCGGGTACTTTGCAGATGTACTTTTATATTGCTTTAGCTCACGTCGAATGCTTACTTTTAGCTGTGATGGCTTATGACAGTTATGTAGCCATCTGTAGCCCATTGTTTTACATGGTTTTGGTATCCTGTAGCGTTTGTGCCTGGCTCCTGGCAGGGACATTATTAGTCACCACTATCAACTCTCTTGTCATTATAATAATAATGATGGTATTTGTTAAGTGCTTACTATGTGTGCTTATTATCCTCCCCTAATGCTGGGGAGGATACAAGGTTATCAGGTTGCCCCGCGTGGGTCTCACAGTCAAAGTGGGACTGAGACAAAGTGACTTCTGTAGTCTATACAGTGGTAATCTCCATGTTGAATCCCATGATCTACAGCCTGAGAAATAAGGAGGTGAAGAATGACATGAACAGGTTTATATACCAGAAGAGGGGCCCTTGAGTAGAGAACACTTTCGATTGGAGGGGAACATAGTAGCACTTTATATGGAAAGGAAATGGTGGATTTTAGTTACATTGAGAAGATAGAGCCAACGGGAATTCATGACTGATTGAATGTGTGGGTTGAATGAGAGAGATGAATTAAGGACAATGCCAAGGTTAAGGGCTTGGGAGACAGGAAAAAATGATGGTGTCTTCTAAACTACAGTGATTGGAAAGTCATTGGGAGGATAGGGGATGGGTAAAAAAAGGTAGAGTTTTGTTTTGTCCCTTCTAAGGGCTGAATGTCAGGGCCAACAGATTTTGAGTTCCTGGGGCCCTAAGTAACCTGAAAATACTCCCTGGCCTTGAAATTTCCTGCCCATAGCCATACACCCTTTAGACTCTCTACTCCAAGGTCAAGGTCATTGATGACATTTGAGAGGATAGTTTCTGCAGAGTGAAGCTCCACTTATCTCTCTCATTCCACCTACATATTCAGTCTGTCACCAAATTCTGTTGGTTTTACTTTCACCACCTTAGTAAAATCTGTTCTTTCCTCCCCAACCACGCTGCCACCATGTAGATCAAAGCACTTATCATATCCCACCTTACCTATTGCATAAGACTTATCGCTGACCTCCGTGTCTCCTGTCTCCCTCCTCTCCAGTCCTTTCTTCACTCTGCCGCCTAGAACCTTCTTTTCTAGAAGAAGTCTCTCCACTCCTCAAGAACACCCAGTAGTTGCCCATCCACCCCCACATCAAACAGAAACTCTACCATTAGCTTGAACCCACCTACCTTACCCAATTGATAGAGCATGGACCTGAGAGTTAGAAAGTCAGGGGTCCTAATCCCTTGGGCAAGTCACTTAATTTCTCTGGGCCTCAGTTTTTTCATCTGTAAAATGGGGAGTGAGACTGTGAACCCCAGTGCTTGTATCCTCCCCAGCACTTAGTATAGTGCCTGAGACATAGTAAATGCTTAACAAATACTATTATTATTATTATTATTGTTATTATTATTATTATTATTATCATTTCCTACAACCCAACCTGCCCATTTCCCTCTTCTGACACCAACCTACTCTCCGTATCTCAATCTTACCTTCTTACTGCCAGACTCTTACCTATATTCTCCCTCTGACCTGGAACGCCCTCTCATTTCACATACATAGAGGACCACTCTCCTCATCTTCAAATTCCTACTGAAATAATATCTCCTTCAAGAGACCCTCCCTAACTAACCCCTCATTTCCCCATCCTATTCACCAACCCTTCTGTATCACTAACACACTTGGGTCTGTATCCCTTAAACACTTAGATATTCACTCCACCTCCAGCCCCACAGCACTTAAATACTTATCCTTATGCACTGCCATTTCCTATGTCTATTCATTTTAATGTCTATCTCCCCTTCTAAATTGTAAACTCCTTGTGGACAGGGATTGTGACTACCCAGCTTATTGTATTGCATTTTTCCAAGCACTTAATACAGTGCTCTGCGGTTAGAGCTCAATAAGTACCATTGGCAGATTAATTGATCGGCAGTGGCTATGTAAATCTGGGGATTGGAGGGTAACAATGCTAATAATAATTGTGCTATTTTTATGTGCTTACTATGTGCCAAGCACTATTCTAAGTGCTAGGGTAGAGATAGGGTAATCAGGTTGGACACAGTCCATGTCCCTCATGGGGCTCATAATCTTGATCCCCATTTTACAGATGAACTAACTGAGGCACAGAGAAGTTAAGTGACTTGCCCAAGATCACATACAGCAGACTTATGGCAGAGCTAGGATTAGAAGCCATCACCACCAACTCCCAGGCCCATGCTCTTTCCACTAGGCCATGCTGCTTCTCTGTAAATCTCCTTCTAGACTGTGCCCCCCTTCTCGACTGTGAGCCCGCTGTTGGGTAGGGACTGTCGCTATGTGTTGCCAACTTGTACTTCCCAAGCGCTCAGAACAGTGCTCTGTTCACAGTAAGCACTTAATCAATATGATTGAATGAATGAATGAATGATATCCCCAGTCACCTGGAGAATCTTGGAGCAAAACAGGAGAAAGAAGATTACCAGTGCTTTCATCCCAGGAGGTTTCATTGCTTCCATTCTGTGTCTGGAGAAGAGAATACTCATTCCCTTACATGATTCTATGTGCATATGAACATGTGCACTTATGATAGTCATATATACACAAGTTCACATGCATGTATTGACATACATGTGAATATATCTATATATGAATCTTTTACACATACACTGTATGTGCATATATATGCACTCTTCTGTGTGCTGAAGAGGTCAAAATAGGACTTATATCATATTATACATACATATATACACATAAATATTTGTCTGTGTATAGATTCATGTAAACACAGAAGAATTGGATTTCTTTTAAATAATTACCTGTGAGCCGTTTATACCTCCAAAGCCAAGAGAATTAGAACTGTGCCATTCTTCCAGGAATTGACCAAATGGGATTTTGGTTCCATTTTCAAATACAGTTATTGGAGACAAAGCTGAAAGGTGGTAGAGGGTGCTTTAATGTCCCTCGCACAAGCCCGGTGGAGAAGATTCATCTTCTGAACAGGGAGCCAAACAAAGAAAATCCTTCATAAGTGTGGTATGGGTGTCCACCCCGCTAGGAACCTGATCTCTAGGGAGAAAGAGAGACAGAGGATCAGAGATGAGGTAATGGCAGAAAGGGAGAGGGGAGATTTGTGGGTGCTGGTACATGCTGGTGATTTGGGGAATCAGACCCAACCCAAGGATTGGAGGAATCAGTGGGGTCCCCCAGAACACCCAAGGAGGTAACCCCAGGGCTACATACCTGGATCCTGAAAGCTCGTCCCGTCTTTAAAATCTGACCAGCTTTGTAAGCCCTACTGCATTATAAGAATAGCAGGATTGACAAGGTGGATTCCTTAGGCCTTACTGCAATATGAATCCGATGTTGAAGACTGGATTTCTGACTTGAGGTGTAAGGGGAAGTCATGGAAAGATTGAATGAGGTGAGAGAGATGGATGGAAAATCAGTGATGAAAGTAGTACTTAGATTTTAAAACCAAATATGGCTGCTAATTAACAATAATAATAATAATAATGGTATTTATTAAGTGCTTAATATGTGTCAAGCAGTGTTCTAAGCGCTGGGGTAGATACAAGGTTATCAGGTTGTACCATGTGGGGCTCACAGTCGTAATCTCCATTTTCCAGATGAGGTAACTGAGGCACAGAGAAGTTAAGTGACTTGCCCAAAGTCACACAGCTGACAAGTGGTGGAGCCAGGATTAGAACCCATGACCTCTGACTCCCAAGCCCGTGCTCTTTCCAGTATGCCACGCTGCTTCTCCGTTATTAATCATGGCCTGATGATTAACAGTAACTTCAAAGAGTATTCGCTGATTGCCGTCAGCTTTATTCTCTAACTCAAGTTCACTACCCTTTGCCTCCTGCTCCAACTCCCTGATCACAACTCCTCATTCAGGAAGGTTAAACAATCTTCTTCACCTCCATCTATTGGAATGTAAAAATAAACCTAGCAATATTACCAAAAAATGTACCTATAGAGCTGTGTTCTAAGTTTTAATTTATCATGTGGAATTAATCGCATGTGTTTACCCAGTCACATTTAAGGCTAAACAATGACAACTGAACTCTCCATCTCTGCCTCATAATAGACCCCCCCCCCCACATATTCTGCAAAAAGGCGTTTTCTATGGTAAACTATGAAAATGTCAACAATTTTTGGGAACAGTTTTCTTCTCAATATTTTCTTCAGTGCACCTTTCATCTCACTGCTTCTTAAACTATAGATGAGAGGGTTTAGCAGGGGTGTGAGCAGAGCATATGCCAGAGAGAGCAATTCCTTGCTCTCTGCAGTGTAACTGGCCTTTGGTTGCAAGTAGGTGAGATTAGCTGGGCCGTAGAATAGGGTCACAGAAGTCAGATGAGAAGCACAGGTGGAGAAGGCTTTTTGTCTTCCTACTGTTGAAGACATTTTCAGAATAATGTAGAAGATGCGAGTGCAGGACAGAAGTATCATCAGGAAAGGAAGGATAGCCACTGAAATGGTGCCCATATAGGCATAGATTTCAAAGAGGAAGGTGTCTCCACACATGAGGTCCGGTACCGGGGGAATTTCACAGAAGAGGTGGTTAATTTTATTGCGAACACAAAAAGGAAAGCTAAATGCCCAAGTGGTTTGAATTATTGCTATAACTGCCCCGGAAATTACAGAACCTGCTGTGAGCTTGTTGACAACTGCTTTACTCATAAGGACTGGGTAATGTAGGGGATTACAGATGGCCACATAGCGATCATAAGCCATTGAGCAGAGGAGAAAACATTCTGTACCCCCTAGGAATAGAATGAAATATGTTTGTGCCACACAGCCAGCAAACGAAATGGTTCTGTGATCCGTTGAAAGAATCACAAGCATTTTAGGAATGATCGTTCCACTGAAGCGAGTTTCTAAGATGGACAAGACCCTCAGGAATAAATACATAGGAATGTGAAGACTCTGTTCCAGAGTGATGATGAAGACAATGACTGTGTTTCCTACCAAGATAATTAAGTAAATTATTAAAAACACCACAAACAGAAGAAACTGCAGTTTGGGAAAGTTGGAAAAACCCAGGAGAATGAAGTCAGTCACAGGGCTCTCGTTTCCCCTCATCACTTCAAGCATGAAAGCAGGAACGGAAATGGCATGTTAATGCTCGTCAGCATGAATTTAACCTATTCTGAAATCTGGCTTCTGCAATGACCTAACATCTTGTTCAACTTTCATTCCCAGCCATCCGTGAAAGATCAGGAATCAGCAGTCCCATCGCTTCTGGGATCTCCATTTGGCATTTGTTATATTCACTGGGCAAATCACCAGGATGATTTGCAAATCACCAGGATGAGAAATTTCCCACAAAGCTGAGAAAATAGATGATGGATATTCCTACACCAAAAGGACAGAAGCAGATTTGCCATTAGATGGAGAGTTTAATCTACACAGGCATAGATACTGTGGTATTCTGTATCCATAAGCACAAAAAAGGCTTTGCTATTCATGTCTAAGTTAATCAATCCATCATATTTATTGAGCACTTACTGCATGCTTGGAAGAGCACTTGCAGCACTTGGGAGAATACAATATGACAATGTAACTGAAACATTAATTCATTCATTCAATCGTATTTATTGAACACACTGTGTGCAGAGCACTGTACTAAGCGCTTGGGAAGTACAAGTTGGCAACATATAGAGACGGTCTCTACCCAACAGTGGGCTCACAGTCTAGAAGGGGGAGACAGAGAACAAAACAAAACATATTAACAAAATAAAATAAATAGAATAAATATGTACAAATAAAATAGAGTAATAAATACGTACAAACATATATACATATATACAGGTGCTGTGCGGAGGGGAAGGAGGTAAGTTGGGGGGATGGGGAGGGGGAGGAGGGGGAGAGGAAGTAGGGGGCTCAGTCTGGGAAGGCCTCCTGGAGGAGGTGAGCTCTTAGTGGGGCTTTGAAGGGAGGAAGAGAGCTAGCTTGGCGGATGTGCGGAGGGAGGGCATTCCAGGCCGGGGGGACGACGTGTGCCCGGAGTCGACGGCGGGACAGGCGAGAATGAGGCACGTGAGGAGATTAGCGGCAGAGGAGCCGAAGGGGCGGGCTGGGCTGTAGAAGGAGAGAAGGGAGGTGAGATATGAGGGGGCGAGGTGCTGGAGAGCCTTGAGGCTGAGGGTGAGGAGCTTTTGCCTGATGCGTAGGTTGATTGGTAGCCACTGCAGATTTTTGAGGAGGGGAGTAACATGCCCAGAGCATTTCTGGACAAAGACGATCCGACAGCGGCGTGAGGTATGGATTGAAGTGTCCTCTCTAACCTGTTTTTCACCCACCTGAACACATCTAACCGACCAATCAATCCATAATACTCTTCCAACCGCTTAGTACACAGTAAGCACTCAATAAACATAACTGATTAATAATATCCTTTGAGCTCTTTCTCTGCCTAGAGTTATCGACATGATCTCTGCCCTCAAGGAGTTTACAATCCAGTGGGAGAGACAGACATTAAAATAAATTACAGATAAGGAGAAAGTAATAAAGTAGGAAGATATAGTGATATAGAGATATATCACTAATTCAGATCTCAAAATTGCAATCCTTCAAAAGTTCTGAAAAGAAAATCCGTGATGATAAAACTCTCCAGAGTTTTGAGAAGTCACCCCACCTCAAAAACAACTATCACCCCCGTTATGATGTACTTGCTCTGAGTAGTACTGTCCCTAATACACTGAAGCTTGTCCTGTATATATATATATATGTCTCTCTGTCTCTGTCTCTGTCTCTGTCTCTCTCTCTCTCTCTCTCTCTGTGTGTGTGTGTGTGGGGGGGTGAAGTCTCTGTAGTACTCTGTGGAATTCTCCTTTATTGGCTATAATCAGGAATGTGGGTTTCAGAGCTCCAGAATCACTCATATTGGGGGATTGTGGGACTCATTTTCATACCTTTATTTTCTTGCGATTCTCCCTGCCCTTAATGCCATTTATGACTCTTCTGATTCGTACCTCTCACATGCAGTTCATCTTCAAATCATGTTGTTTTTGCCTCCACAGTTTTCCAGATCCAACCCTTCCTCCCCTTATTATTTTTATTATCCCTCACTCTCTGATGCCCACCATCCTCCAAACTCCTCACCTTCGGCTTCAAGGCTGTATGTCACCTCATCCCTTCCTATCTCACCTCCCATCTCTCCTTCTACAGCCCAGCCTGCACGCTCCACTCCTCTGACGCTTATCTCCTCACTGTGCCTCATTCTCGCCTGTCCCGCCGTCGAACCCCGACACACGTCATCACCCTGGCCTGGAATGCCCTCCCTCCCCATATCTGCCAAGCTAGCTCTCTTCCTTCCTTCAAGGCCCTACTGAGAGCTCACCTCCTCCAGGAGGCCTTTCCAGACTGAGCCCCCTCCCTCCTCTCCCCCTCCTCCCCCTCCATCCCCCTGCCTTACCTCCTTCCCTTCCCCAGAGCACCTGTATATATGTATATATGTTTGTACGTATTTATTACTCTATTTATTTTACTTGTACATATTCTATTTATTTTATTTTGTTAATATGTTTTGTTTTGTTCTCTGTCTCCCCCTTCTAGACTGTGAGCCGACTGTTGGGTAGGGACCATCTCTATATGTTGCCAAATGGTACTTCCCAAGCGCTTAGTACAGTGCTCTGCACACAGTAAGCGCTCAATAAATGCGAATGAATGAATCCTGATCCATATCTCCCCTCTTCTCCCCTTTTCATCTTTCTAAGTTTGAAGTAACTCAATAGCAGTATTTATTAAGCACTTACTGTTTGCAAAGCCCATAATTAAGCAATAAGAAAAAATACATGGAGAGGCATTAGACATGGCCAATTAGTCTTGTATTGTCTTATGCTGTCGAGTTGTCTCTGGCCCATAGAGACGCCAAGGACACAGCTCTCTCGGAACCCCCCACCTCCAGCTGGAATCATTCTGGTAATGGATTCACTGAGTGTTCTTGGTAAAAATACAGAAGTGGTTTGCCATTGCCTCCTTCCACGCAGTCAGCTTGAGTATCCACCCTCGACTATCTCCCATGCTGCTGCTGCCCAGCGCAGCTGAGTTTTGATTTGTAGCAGATTGCCTTCCACTTGCAAGCCACTGCTCAAGCTAGGAATGGAATGGCTATGCTTCTGTACTTCCCAAGCGCTTAGTAAAGTGTTCTGCACAAAGTAAATGCTCAATAAACACGATTGAATAAATGAATTAATTAATACTTGACTCTCTCTCCCATAGTCAAGACTGGTAGAAACTCTCCAGGTGCCACCCCGAGAGAGGAGTCCATTAATACAGAAATATAAATAAATAAATTATGGATATGTAAATGTGTTGTGGGACTGATGGGGTTAGTATAGGATGAAAATCCCAGTGCAAGGGTGGTGTGGTAGGGAATGGAAGAAGAGGAAATGAAGGCTCAGTTCGGGAAGGCATCATGGAGATTTACCTTCAGTAAGACTTTGAAAGTGAGAGGATCATTGTCTGTTGGATACAAACAGGGAGAGATTGCAGGCCAGAGGTAGGATGTGGGTGATAAGTTGGCGATGAGGTACCTGAGAATAGTCTCCAGTTGTGGCAATGGGAACTTTGTGATTATTTGCTCATTTATTATGTTAATGCCTGTCTTTCCCTCTAGACAGTCAGCTCCTTTTGGGCAAAGAATGTGCTTACCAACTCTGTTTTGTTGTATTCTCCAAAGTGCTTAGTACTTAGTGCTTAGTGATGCATGGAGTAAGTGCTCAACATATACCATCGATTTATTGATTGCTGGTTGCCCTTATTGAAACAACTCAGTGTTTAGGGATGCACCAACGTTTACCCTTTCCAGCCCTGATTTTCTCTTTATAGCACGTTATAGATCATTCACCCATTCATTTATACAAACCCTCTTGAACCTGCAAATATTTTCTACCTGTACAACTTTCTGAAGCCATAAGTTCTGAATGTTTCTCATTACTGTGTGTAGAAGAGCAAAGCCCTCAGAGCTGATTAACCTAAAGCATACTTTCAAAACATGCCTATGTATATACTTCACAGTTCATACTTCACACTTCTATCATACTAATTCTAGTTAGCAAAGAGGTGAAGGCCTGAAGTTTGTATTGCACTTGATTGAGAGTCGGAAGACCAGGGTCTACCAATCAATCAATCAAACAATCACATTTATTGAGTGCTTACTGATTGTCAAGCACTGTACTAAGCACTTGTGAGAGTACAATATAACAGTTTGTAGAAAAATTCCCTGCCCACAGCCCGGTGTAGTGGATAGAGCATGGGCCTGGGAGTCAGAAGGCCATGAGTTCTAATGCCAGGTCGACCACTTGTCTGCTGTGTGACCATGGGCAAATCATTTTAATTCTCTGTGCCTCAGTTACCTTATGTGTAGAATGGGGATGAAGACTGTGTGCTCCATGAGGGACAGGGAATGTGTCCCACCTGATTTATTTGTATCCACCCCAGAACTTAGTACAGTTCTTTGACACATAGTAAGCGCTTAGAGAAGCAGCATAGCTTAGTGGAAAGAGCACGGGCTTGGGAGTCAGAAGTCATGGGTTCTAATCCCAGCTCTACCACTTGTCAGCTGTGTGACTTTGGGCAAGTCACTTAACTTCTCTGGGCCTCATCTATAAAATGGGGATTAAGACTGTGAGCCCCACGTGGGACAACCTGATGACCTTGTGTTTACCTCAGTTCTTAGAACAGTGCTTGGCACATACTAAGCACTTAACAAATACCAAAATTATTATTATTGTTATTAAAATGCCATTATCATTATTATTATTCCCTTTCTAAATGAGCTTAATAGAATGACAAATTTCCTGGGTCTCAATTTGCCTATGTAATCAGAAGGAATAAAACTTCCCAGCTGATTGACGTAAGTCATCATTTCTAAGTAAGAACATTATCTTCTTATGAAGGAAAGTAGCAAGTCCTAGTTGATAAAGCATGGGCCTGGAAACAATATGACCTTGGTCTAATCCAGGATCTGCCACTTGCTCACTTTGTGACCTTGCGTAAGTCACCTACCTTCTCTGTGCCTCACTTTCGTCAACTTCAAAATGGAGATTCAAAACCTATTTCCCTTACTACTTAGACTGTGAGCCCCAGGTGGGCTGGAGACTGTATCCGTCCTGATTAACTTTTAACTACTCCAGCACTTAGAACAGTGCTTGACACAAAATAAGCACTTAACAGATACCAAAAAAATAGAATCTCCAAATAATCCAAATGGACAACTTTCTTTACATATACTTTTAATTTTCAAAACAATTAAACATACTGAGTTCCTTAAGAAGTTGAGAAAAAAAATATTTTCCATATATTAATATTATCAGTTTGTCTCAATGTGACTAAAATAGCCTCACAAATAGTACAAAAACAGAATGTCTTGGATATGCCTTTAAGGCTAGAACACCTTGTTCTCCTCTCCCCACTCTAATTCCTCCTCCTCACCTTGGAAGAGGGATTTGGCTCAATTTCACAAATGCATCATCACAAATTCTCTCAAATGAAAGCTGCAGTAGGAATTGGCTTTATGTGGAAATTCTAATTAATTGGTAATTGTTCTTTACTTTACACTACAATTTCATTCCGAGCAAAAACTAGTACTGGTACTAAGAAAAAGCAGATTAAAACATAACAGACGAGAAAAACACAAAAGTCTTCAAAAACCAATGCTGTCCAAAGGTCAGTTTTCCTTTCTTTTTCAAGCCATTTCCCCAACTTTATACTTGACAACCTTTTGAAATGAGAAAAAATATTTTTCATTTTCAAGGCAGAGCTTAATAATATGTCTTTACAATGGTAATTTTCATGAGAAAAAGAAATAAACTTATCTCCCTTCACTCTTTCCCTTTTCCCTCTTGCCTATTTTCCCAATAAAGCAAAGTTTGTCATGGAGGGGTTACTTTTCTAATGGAGGAAGCATCCTTGTGTGTTCCCTGGGCAATTTTCCAACCACTACAAAATGCATGCAGACCTCCTCTAATTGTTATTATCATTATCATTATTCTCACATACTAATGATAATGGTAATAATAATAATAACTGCGTTATTTGTTAAGTGCTTACTATGTGCAAAGTAGATGCAAGATATTCTGGGTAGATACATTCAATCGTATTTCATTCAATTGTATTTATTGAGTGCTTAATGTGTGCAGATCACTGTACTAAGCACTTGGAGAGTACAGTTCAGCAACAGGTCCCATATGAGGCTCAAAGTCTAGGTAGGAGGGAGAACAGATAATGAATCTCAATTTTACAAATGAAGGAACTGAGGCACAGGGAAAGTTAAATGATTTACCCAAGGTCACACAGCAGAGAGGTAGTGGAGTTGGGATTAGATCTCAGGTCCTCTGACTCCCAGGCCCAGGCTCTTTCTACTGAGCTCCACTGCTTCTCAGTCCATGCTACTCCTCTGTTCTCCTAGTGCTCTCCGTGTCTGTAAAGCCCACTCTGTGCTTCCCAATCTGGCAGGCTTAAAATTGAGAAATATGTCCAAATTTCAGTGCCAAAACTGTGAGAAGATTTAGTATGAAGCATGCAATCACATCGTGTTCATGTTATTGCTCATGTGATCTGCATTCTAGTGGGACTCGTACATCATCAAACCACACTCTCCTTCAATCCAAGTAAAGATAGTAGAGTTCAGAGCAAATGATGTTGCACTGTGATTGAAAAAATTGGGTTCCCAGATTCATAACAGTCCAGAATTGAATTAAGAATTGAAGACTATATTTTAGCCATAACTCTGTAAAAGCAACAGAAGAGGGTAAAGTGAGAGGAGAATAAAATTTGACATATGAACATTTCAACACAGATAAGTTTCCTGTTAGTTTGAAATGTAAACTAAGAAGAGTGAGAAAAAATTAGGATTAGCATTTATTCACGGAAGAGAAGGTGAATTAAACTAGATTGTTTTCCTAATGGCATAATAGGAATAGCATGCTTATTATAAGAGTATTACCTTCTCTATTCTTCAGTACGTGGAAAAATGTTTATGATTTCATGGCAATAAATACCTTTACCTCCAAGCAGAAAGAGAGTAGCTGGTGCTTCCACTACTGCAAAGGGCCTTTTGATTCCATTATATTAACTATCCTCAGTTACTGCTGAGACTTAATCCCATGAGTATATTCTGATCCTCAAGGGATTAAGCCTCTGCAGTAACTGGGGATAATTAATGCAAGAGAATATAGCAACAATAACATCAACTGTTGCCAAAATTACGGTCTTATGCAACCAAATTACTAAATATATTAAGACTCCAATACATTTCCCCAAATTTGTCTTTCTTTTATTTAAACATTTCCACCAAGCCAAGATTTATCCATGCCTCAACAAATCTAGTAAACAATAACCATGATGACTATGTCACCCCAAATATAGGGAACATAAACATTCTTTACAGATATCATCTAATGAAATGTAAGCCCACTTCCATCATCCTTTTTTTACCCATTAGTTACAGTTGTAATAATTGAATATATAAAATGTAAGTAAAGGAAGTAAGAATATATGTGTAATATTGGTTTTATATATACTCATTGCAGTACCATTAAGAGTCGATAATAAATTATGAATAAAGACAAATATTTGGTTAGTAGGGATAAATTATGTATGACACAGAAGAGAGCACTAAAATATCCATCAAGACATCCTGGACTCAGTTTTATATTAGCTGTTAAGACCTTGCTGAATTTAGGACATTTTCCAGGCTGCCCAATAAAAGGTCAGATTTGTTCAGCCAATGGGATGTCAGGAATTTCTTTCTCCTATAGCCCACTTAGAAAAATTATTAGCGCCCTTCACACCATAAACCATATAATCCCAAAATCAATGTAATGATAAATATTTAATTTCTACACACTAAATCTCGCCAGTACATTCTACTTGCTACAGCTCAGATTCAACCTACACTTTCCACCCAAATAACCATCATCATCAATCGTATTTATTGAGCGCTTACTGTGAGCAGAGCACTGTACTAAGCGCTTGGGAAGTACAATTTGGCAACATATAGAGACAGTCCCTACCCAACAGTGGGCTCACAGTCTAAAATAACCACCACCTTGGTTCAAGATCTTGTCATCTCTGGTCAGATTACACTATGAGCCTTCTTCCAAATTCTTCCCACTTCAGGTTAAAATTCATTCCGTAGCCCGCAACAACTCCTAAAATGCCATTTCACTCACAATTCTTTCCACTTCAAAAACCACAAATGGCAACCCATTTCCTTCTCTATAATGCAAATCTCCAAAGGACTGGCTCTAAACTCAGCCTGAGATCTCCCTTTGTACTTACCTGCCCTCGTCAAACTCTAGGTCTCAGCCTGCAAGCTATGCTCAGCCCAAGTCAGTTAGTCAGTTGATTAAGTTTATTGTGCAGTTGCTGCGTGCAGAGCACTGTATCAAGCCCTTGTGCAGCCACATTTCCTGCCCACAATGAGCGTGCAGTCTAAAGGGGCAGAGAGGCATTAATATAAATTAATAAAATTACAAGTGAACCTTCTCTTTGTCCTTGCATTATGGCATAATGAAAAGAGCCCGGTCATGGGAGTCAGAGAACCTGAGTTCTAACTCTGGTTCTGCCAATTGCCTGATGTGTGACCTTGGGCAAGTAAGTTAACTTCGCTGTGTCTCAGTTTCTTCAAATGTAAAATGGGAATTTAAATGGGGATTAAGTCTTCATCCCTCCAATTTAGACTGTGAGCCCTATGTGGGAGAGGAACTGTTTCTAACCTGACCGACTTGAATCTATCCTAGAACTTAGAACAGTGCTTAACAAATACAATAATGATAATGACAATAATTATAATAATAATAATTGTGGTATTTGTTAAGCACTTACTATGTGTCAGACTGTGTACTAAACACTGGAGTATATTAAAGCAAATCATGTTGGACGCAGTCCCTGTCCCAAGTGGGGCTCAATATCTCGGGCCCCAATTTAAAGATGAGGGAACTGAGGCACAGAGAAGTGAAGTGACT
Source organism: Tachyglossus aculeatus (assembly GCF_015852505.1). NCBI lineage: Eukaryota > Metazoa > Chordata > Mammalia > Monotremata > Tachyglossidae > Tachyglossus > Tachyglossus aculeatus. Next base: position 22,523 of record NW_024044841.1, on the reverse strand, counting down.
TGCTTCAGGTCACCCAGCAAACAAGTGGTGGAGTGGGGATTAGAACTCCTGACCTTCTGACTCCCAGGCCTGTGCTGTATCCATTATGCTATGATATTAGCATTAGTAAGGTACTGAGTTTGCATTTCCTATGTCTAGGTGGTATACTTGCACTGCTTTGGCTCAAATAAAGCAAGTATAATGATTGCACAATACAATAAGTGTCATTCTCAGTTCCTCCACTACACTAAGCATTTTGGATGAACACGGTCAGGAAATTAAGGAATGTTTTTTTACAACACTCATTATTTCAATAGAACGGAACCTGATGTTGGAAGAAACTTGTACTGCATTGGCCAATCGATGCATATGAGAATTAGCATGGCCTAGTGGACAGAGCACAGGCCTGGGAGTCAGAAGAACCTGGGTTCTACTCCCTCTCCACCACTTATCCACTGTGTGACCTTGGACATGTCACTTTATCTCTCTGTGCCTCAGTTACCTTATCTTTAAAATGAGGATTGAAACTGTGAGCCACACCTAGGGCAGGGATGTCCAACCCAATTAGCTGGTGTTTTTTACCCCAGTGCATAATCAGTGCCTGGCACCTAATAAGTGTTTAACAAATACCACAATTACTATAATAAAATTATAATGCAGGGTAGTGTACAACTGCTGAGAATCAGTGGAGACTAGTGGGAAAAAAAAAAGGTATTTGGCAAGGGCTTACTATATTCATTCATTCATTCAATCATATTAATTTAGCACTTACTGTGTGCAGAGCACTGTACTAAGCGCTTGGGAAGTACAAGTCGACAAGATATAGAGATGGTCCCTACTCAACAATGGGCTCACAGTCTAGAAGGGGCTCACAGTCTAGAAGAATAATGATGGTATTTGTTAAGCGCTTACTTTATGCCAAACACTGTTCTAAGCGCTGGGGGAGATACAAGGTAATAAGGTTGTACCACGGGGGGCTCACAGTCTTAATCCCCATTTTACAGATGAGGTCACTGAGGCACAGATAAATTAAGCTACTTGACCAAAGTCACACAGCTGATAAGTGGAAGAGCCGGGATTAAAACGCACGACCTCTGACTCCCAAGTTCGGGCTCTTTCCAATGAGCCACGCTGTACTATATTCCTGGCACTGTTCTAAGATCTGGAGTAGATTCAAGATAATCGTGTTTGATGCAGTTCCCTGTCCCACATAGGGCTCACTGGCTTAATCCTCATTTTACAGATAAGGGACAATATTAAGTACTGTATATACAATATACAAGTGTTACCCATACATTTGTTATATATAACTGTTACAGTATAACAATAAACAGACACATTCAAGTCATAGATTGCCTCCCTTCTCTCAAGTGCCACTCCATCCACCTGTGCTTAGGACCCTACTCACTCTCATCTTATGAAAACTCTTTCTCCTTCCCTCCTCCCCTCCTTAAATTCCATCTTCAACCGCTCACTCTCCACTGGCTCCTTCCCCTTGGGCTTCAAACATGCCCAAGTCTCCCCCATCCTAAAAAAACCTTCTCTTGACCCCACTGTCCTTTCTATTTATCGCCCTTTCTCCCTCCTACCTTTCCTTTCCAAACCCCTAGAATGAGTCGCCTACACTCGCTGCCTCGAATTCCTCACCTCCAACTCTCTTCTAGACCCCCTCCAATCTGGCTTCCGTTCCCTACACTCCACCGAATCTGCCCTCTCAAAGGTCACCAATGACCTCCTTCTTGCCAAATCCAAAGGCTCCTACTGTATCTGAATCCTCCTCGACCTCTCAGCTGCCTTCGACAATGTGGACCATCCCCTTCTCCTCAACAATCAATCATATTTATTGAGCGCTTACTGTGTGCAGAGCACTGTACTAAGCGCTTGGGAAGTACAAACTGGCAACATACAGAGACAGTCCCTACCCAACAGTGGGCTCACAGTCTAGAAGGGGGAGACAGAGAACAAAAGCAAACATACTAACAAAATAAAATAGAATAGATAGGTACAAGTAAAATAGAGTAATAAATATGTACAAATATATATACATATATACAGGTGCTGTGGGGAAGGGAAGGAGGCAAGATGCAGGGGATGGAGAGGGGGATGAGGGGGAGAGGAATGAAGGGGCTCAGTCTGGGAAGGCCTCCTGGAGGAGATGAGCTCTCAGTAGGGCCTTGAAGGGAGGAAGAGAGCTAGCTTGGTGGATGGGCAGAGGGAGGGCATTCCAGGCCCGGGGAAGGATGTGAGTCGGGGGTCGATGGCGGGACAGGAAGGCTGAGTAGGTGCGAATGGGGTTGTCGTTAATGTAACTTGGGGATAACAAGGGCCTTTTTCCCGGGGTGGGGTGGGGGGGGTGGTAGTCTATGGCGTCTATGGCGGACCGGACCGGGAAGGGGGGTTGGGGAGCACTATAAGGAAGGTCACTTAAGTGGGGGGGGGGGATGGAAGGAGGGGGCATCTATGGCGGCGCTCGGAGGAGAGGAGCCTTCCGGGAGCAGCGGGGGCCACGCGGTGTGATGGCGGGCGGGCGGGCGGGCCTCTCGGGAACGGAGTCCCGGGCGTCTATGGCGGGCCTCTCTGGCGCTCTGAGGAGACGATCCTTCCGGGAGCAGCGGGGTCCATGCGGTGTGATGACGGGCGGGCGGGCCTCTTGGGAACGGAGTCCCGGTCATCTATGGGGGCGCTCTGAGGAGAGGATCCTTCCTGAAGCAGCGGGGGCCACGCGGTGTGATGGCGGGGGGCGGGCCCCTCGGGAACGGAGTCCCGGGCTTCCATGGCGGCGCGCTCTGAGGAGAGGATCCTTCCGGGAGCAGCGAGGCCGCGCGGTGTGATGGCGGGCGGGCGGGCAGGCGGGCCTCTCGGGAACAGAGTCCCGGGCGTCTATGGCAGCGCTCTGAGGAGAGGATCCTTCCGCGAGCAGCAAGGCCGCGCGGTGTGATGGGGGGCGGGCGGGCCTCTCGGGAACGGAGTCCCGGGCGTCTGTGGCGGCGCTCTGAGGAGAGGATCCTTCCGGGATCAGCGGGGGCCACGCGGTGTGATGGCGGGCGGGCGGGCCTCTCGGGAACGGAGTCCCGGGCGTCTATGACGGCGCGCTCTGAGGAGAGGATCATTCCAGGAGCAGCAAGGCCGCCCTGTGTCATGGCGGGCGGGCGGGCCTCTCGGGAACAGAGTCCCGGGCGTCTATGGCGGCGCTCTGAGGAGAGGATCCTTCCGGGAGCAGCGGGGGCCACGCGGTGTGATGGCGGGCGGGCGGGCCTCTCGGGAACGGAGTCCCGGGCGTCTATGGGGGCGCTATACACGCTATACAACTTTGGCTTCACAGACTCTGTCCTCTCCTGGTTCTCCTCGTATCTCTCTGGCCGTACCTTCTCAGGCTCCTTCGCGGGCTGCTCCCCACCCCACCCCGATCCCTCACCATAGAGGTTCCTCAAGTGTCAGTTCTTGGTCCCCTTCTGTTCTCCATCAATACTCACTCCATTGGTGAACTCATTTGCTCCCACGGTGTCATCTCTATGCTGATGACACCCAAATCTACATCTCCATCCCTGCTCTCTCTTCCTCCCTCCAGACTAGTATCTCCTCCTGCCTTCAGGACATCTCCATCTGGATGTCTGTCCGTCATCTAAAACTCAACTTGTCCAAGACGGAGCTCCTTATCTTCCCTCCCAAACCCTGTCCTCTCCCTGACTTTCCTGTCACCGTGGACAGCACTATCATCCTTCCCACCTTATGAGCCCACAATCTTGGTGTTATCCTTGACTCCTCTCTCTCATTCACCCCACATATCCAATCCATCACCGAAACCTACCAGACTCACCTCCACAACATCACCAAGAACCACCCTTCCCTCTCCATTCAAACTGCTACCCTCCTGGTTCAATCTTTCATCCTATCCCAACTGGATTACTGCATCAACCTTCTTTCTGATTATCTAATTGCCTTTGTGAAAGAATGGATGCAAGAAGTTAGAGTGGCTCAGTACAAATATAAAGGACTTGTGGATTCGAGTATATTTGTCATCTTCTGTTTGTACTGAGTCAATCATTGGAATACTAACTAATCTGGTAATTATATACAAATAACACCCAGAATAAACCTGTGATTCTCTCCAAGAAGCTCTCAAGGAATTTTTTAAAATTGATAAATCAACTACTTTCTTTTGATTTTTTGTCCTAATTTTGTTTCCCAAGAAATGTTATTCATTGCTCAGATACATGTATTACATTGGATAATGTAGCAGATGAACACATTTAACAATAATAGTAATAATAAAATAGTAATGGTACTTGTTAAGCACTTCCTATGTAGCAAGCACTGGTCTAAGCACAGGGATAAATGCAAGGTAGTCAGGATGGACACAGTCCCTGTGCCACATAGGGCTCACACTATTAATCCCCATTTTAAAGATGAGGTAACTGAGGCCTAAAGAAGCAAAGTGCCTTGCCCAAGATTTCACAGTAGACATATGGTGGAGCCAGGATTAGAACCCATGATCCTCTGACTCCTCGGCCCATGCTCTATCCACTACATCATGCTGCTAGATCATATTAAGAAACATTTCCAAACATGTGACTAGGCTAAATTTGAAGCAGGGAATACCTGCTGAAACCTGCGTTGGTTAAATCTGCAAGTATTTTGTCTTGGTCACTGATCTTTAAATAGGACGTGGACCAGCTGGAAAGGATCCAGAGAAAAACGATAAAAAGTAGGAAGGATAGAGCAAATAAAGCCTTTCAAAAATAGCGTGGCTTACGTGCAAGCACACGGGCATGAGGTTCAGAGGACTTGGTTTCTAAGTGGCTCTGCCACTTGTCTACCGTGCGACCTTGGTCTAGTCACTTAACTGCTCTGTGCCTCAGTCACCTCATCTGTAAAATGGGAATTAAGACTGTGAGCCCTATGTGGAACCCGGACTGTGTCCAAATTGATTAGCTTGTATTTATTCCAGAGCTTAATAGAGTGACTGGCACGTAGTAAGCACTTAGCAGTACCAATAAAATAAAATAAAAATATTTTGGAATTCTTTATCCTAAAGGGGAAAAGGTTTAAAGGGTGATTTATGTATTTACTTATGTATGAAAGTTTTTTTATGAGGAATATACTGATGACTACTTTTCTATGATCATAGAGAACTGAAGAAATGTAAATAGAGTTCCTAAGAGAGCACTCAGGAAGATAGACCAGATGTCTTGACAGCAAGGATGGTTCTACAATAGACAGAATAATGTGTAAGGTTGAGCGGCATCTACCTTGAGATATTTTTAAATAAAGATGGGTAACCAACTGACAAATGACTTAGACCTTTTGCACTCTAATCATTTTGTTGAAAGTAATAATAATAATAATAAATTTTGTATTTCTTAAGTGCTTACTATGTGCAAAGCACTGTTCTAAGCGCTGGGGAGGATACAAGGTGATCGGGTTGTCTCATGTGGAGCTCACAATCTTAATCCCCATTTTCCAGATGAGGTAACAGAGGCCCAGGGAAGTAAAGCAACTTGCCCAAAGTCACACAGCTGACAAGTGGCGGACTCTGCCACAATCCCCATCTCACAGTGGTGGAAGCCGAGCAAAACTTAGATCAAATTGCAAACCCAAATCACTTAAAGGACCGGAGAAAGCTCCATCCAAAAACTGATGACTCTTTCATTCTCCTTGTGTCCCACCCAGTGAAGGCATGATGCAATAAGTGCCTATGATGCCAGTGCCTGGACGTTTTTCCTCAACCTCATAGTTTGCAATCTTCTTTGATGATGGTGGACTCTTTCGTTGGGAATGATGGGGATGAGCAGCATCCCTGAGACGCCAAAGGGATTTATTATAGTGCTGGTGGTTTGTGCAGTGCTACTCACATTATCTCTTTCCAGCCCATGGTTTTCCTACTGGGGCAGTGAACATGAAAGTGGTCAGAAGTGCTGCACATTGTGAAATGCACTTCAAACCCTGTCTCTCCCTATAGACTGTCAGCTTGTTTTGGGCAGGAAGTGTGTCTACCAAACTCTGCTGCATTGTACTCTCCCAAGTGCTTAGTGGCTTAGTGGATAAGAGCACAGGCCTGGGTGTCAGAAAGATTTGAGTTCTAATCCTGGCTCTGCCACTCGTCTTCAGTGTGACCTTGAGAAAGTCACTTAATTTATCTCTGCCTCAGTTACCTAATCTATAAAATGGGGATTAAGACTGTGACCCCCATTAGGGATATGGACCCTGTCCCATCTGAATAGTTTGTATCTACTCCAGAGCTTAAAACAGTGCTTGAAACATAGTAAGCACTTAACAAATGCCATCATTATTACTGAGTGATCAATAAATGATGGATTGATTACTTGATTGCAGGGCCAGTCTAGTGTTGAGGAGAGACTCTAATTGAGGGTAGAAGGTGGTAAATTTGGAGTACTTAAATGAGTGGGGACCATTTGGTATGTTTGAGAGACCACTCTGCAATGCCTAGTCTCTAGTAAATTTCAATACTCATTTTTGTTTGTTTTCTTTCCAATTTCTAGGTCTGAGTTGAGCAGGTTTAATGAAAATGACACTATGAAAATCAGTTTCGTACAAAATGGAGAGCACTTAATCCACTAGATGTGTTTGGGACAATGAATATAAATTAAAATGTCAAAATCACTTCAGCCTTCTCATATGGCTAAAATTTTACACTAATACCTCCAATAGGCAGAAAGCCTGGGAAGACAATGAAGACATATGGTGTTATGAGTATCATAATTAATAGGTCTTTCACTAGGAACATCTATGAAAAATTCACTCTAATTAAATAATCATAAAAATATTGATTACCTTGCACCCACACAGGCCTTAGTACAAAATAAGCACTAAATACTATTAATATTGTTGTCATTATTATTTTTGTTATTATTAAATGATGAATCAGTCATCAGGGACAGAGATAATTCAAAGTGGTACGATGGTACGATAGTATTTTATTGAGTGTTTATTGTGTAAAGAGCATTGTGCTAAGCACCTGGGAGAGTATATTATTATTATTAAGTACCATCGAGTCATTTCCAATTCATAGCGACTCCATGGATATACTTTCTCCAGAATGCCTTGTGCTCTGCCATAATCCGCAAGCTTTCTAATGGTTTTTCCATTGTCGTTGTTATGGCCTCTATCCATACAGCTGCTGGTCTGCCTTTTCTGCATTTTCCCTGGACTTTTCCTATCATAGTGTCTTCTCCAGATAATTAGTCCTCCTAATTATGTGTCCAAAATATGCTGATCTCAGTCGAGTCATTGGGCCTTCCAAAGACCACTTGGTTTTAATTTGCTCTAAAATCCATTTGTCTTTCAGGCAGTTCATGATATTCTAAAAAGCCTTCTCCAACACCACATTTCAAAAGAATCGATGTTCTTTCTGTCCTGTGTTTTCACTGTCTAGCTTTCAGATCCATACATTGTCACTGGAAATACCATAGAGTTGACAATTTGTATAATAGACACAATACCTGGCCTCAATTTAGTTGGAAGATATATCAGTACCACTTTCTGTTGTTTAGTTGCTCAAAGGACTCAGTTTTTCACCCCTATGCCTATCTTTGAAACACTGAAGCAAAATTCAGGGACAACGTTCAGCTCTGTGACATCAGTGGAGATCCTTGTATATTGCTTGATAGATGACAGATGCTCTTTAGGTATCTGAATTTTGAAGCACTGTGCTTTTTCTGAAAAAAAAATGACTAATCTTCTGTATGTCTCTTTAGGGATGTCCTTCAAAGGCACAGTTTTATTCATATGAATGCATGGCTATGGTTTGGACAGTACAACATATGTAAACCTGACAAACAGAACTAACCGTGTTCATTAAATCCCAAAACAACAACAGGAGGGGTAGGCTCGAAGTTTGAAGATAGTGCATATTAGCTCATTGTAGGCAGGGAATATGTCTTCCAATTCCATTGCATTGTACTCCCCAAGTGGTAAGTACGGTAATGTGGACACAATAAGTGCTCAATAAATATCACTGATTGATTAAAACTAAAGATAAGGAAAACTGCCTCATTTGGCAGTTGGTAACTACATGGGATTGCTAGAGTATGTTGTGAAATCTGAAATGTGATATGGAAGGGAAAATTAGGAATATAGAGGAAAGAGTTAGGGAAATGTGGTAGTACACACTAAGTAATAGAGTGGGTACCATGGAGAACAGCCATTGGAGTGGCTTCTTAAGTGTCTTGCTGCCACTGTTGAAGACAATCTTCTCGAATGGGAAAGGAGAAGGTAACTCCATGGCAAAGGGAGGACCTAGCAGTAGGTATTGAGTATGGAACAAACTATCTTCACCCTTATCCCTGGGTTTCCATATAAGATCAGACTACACAATAAAAGCTGAGCCCACACTATAAGCCCCTTGTGAGACATAGACTGCATCCAACCTGTGACTTGTATCTACCCCACGCTTAGTATGGTGGCTGGAATATAGTAAGTGCTTAATAAATGCCAATAAAGAAAAAAAAACAACAACAGCAACATGGCCTAGTGGAAAGAGCACTAGCCTGGGAGTCAGAAGGACCTGGCTTCTAATGCTAGCTCTGCCACTTGTCTTCTGTGTGACCTTGGACAAATCACTTCACCTCTCTGTGGCTCAGTTACCTCGTCTGTAAAATGTGGATTGAGACTGCGAGCCTCAACTGGGACAGGGACTGTGTCCAACCCAGTTTGCTTGTATCTGCCCCAGCATTTAGTACAGTGCCTGGCACACAGTAAGTGATTAATAAAATATCACAATTATTAACAATGACAGTGAGGAGATTCAGATGTTAATCCTGTCCCTATTTCAGTGTTTTTTCCCCACCAAAGTACTCATTAATATACAAGATATCATATAGGTAAACTGCATACTATATTAAGTCTGATTTCTAAGATTGGAAGGTTTTTTACTGAAATAACCTGAATGCAGAGCAGAGTTAAGACTCCTCCTCCACCCACAACATTCAGAATGAATAAGGGAGAAAAGAAGTCTGGACAGCATCCAAATAGGAGCTCTACAGAAAACTTGGAGAACATCACTGAAAGTGAAAAAATTGATCAGGGAAGAAGAGAAAAGGAAGAGACGAAGGCTGTCTGAATTCTGAGACTGTACTAAATTATCCCTTTCAGAATTGAATGTCAAAGTCACCACTCTCCCAAGTGGCAGAGTGCTATACTAACTGAGGGTGTGCGAGTTTGAGAAAACACATGCTGCCTAGGATGTTCACAAGAAGTAGATTGAAGGGAACAGGTAGTAGAGAGAGGAACAAGAATTGAGGGAAAGGACAGAATGAAAATCATGTAGAAAAATACACTAGTACAAATCATGCTGGTTTCCTTATCCCCTGTACAGGCAGCTTGGCCTAGTTGAAAGAGCATGGGCCTGAAAGTCAGAGAACAAGGGTTCTAATCCCAGCTCTGCTACTTGTCTGCTGTGCATCACTTAACAACTCTGGACTTCAGTTACTTCATCTGGAATATGGGAATTCATACTGTTAGCCCTATGTGGTATAGAGACTCGGTCCAACCCAATTATCTTGTACCTACTTCAGCACTTAGTACAGTCCCTGGAAAATAGTAAATGTTTAACAAATGTCATTAAAAAAGGAAAATGGCAAAGCAGGCCCAGAAAAACCACACAGCCACAATAATTACTATAACTTATATTTTTATACCGGAACAGTCAAGCACTGTTCTGAGATCTGGAGTAGATACAAGATGGGTTCCTGTCCCATGTAGGGCTTACAGTAGTGGCATGGCTTAGTGGATAGAGCATGGGCCTGGGAGTTAGAAGGTCATGGGTTCTAATCCCAGCTCTGCCTCATGTCAGATGTGGGCCTTGGGCAAATCACTTGACTTTTCTGGACCTCTGTTTCCTCATCTGTAGAATGGGGATTAAGAATATGAGCCCTATGTGGGACGGGGACTGTGTCCAACACGACTACCTTGTAACTACCCCAGCCCTTAAAACCGTGTTTTGCACTTGGTAAGTACCATAATTATCATTATTAAGGAGTGGGGAGAACAGATATTGAATTCCCATTTTTCAGTTTTTAGTTCAGGAAACTGAGGCACAGAGAAATTCAGTGACATTCCCTGGGTCACATAGAAAGTGAGCACCAGAGCCACTTCAATAACTTCAATATTAACTTTAGCTTCATTCATTTTTAGCCCATCTTTGAAGGCAGTCCAAAGAAATTGATAAAAGAATGGGAAACTTGTTTATAGTGCTTGGAATGATGGCTTTGAATTATTTCAGGAGATTTTAAGTAGATCCAGGACTCTGGGAAAGAAAGTAAAATATCAACAGGCTACTATGAATGAGGTGCAGTAAATTAGCATTAGCTAATTGTTCAATCTGTGGTAGATCCTCAAGTCATTGTCTAAAACTGAATTCTCAAAAGGCCACAAGAGAACTGGCTTGTTCTGCTCTGGGGTGTCCCATTGTCATCAATAATGTTGGTTAGCTTCCAGGATCCAATCTCCAGGTTCCCAAAGTGAAACATGAAAATGTCTGCATTGTCCAGAAGAGCAGTATTCCAAATCAAAGAACTGACTGAATGCTTTCCTCTCCCCTGCCAGGTAGTACCCATTCAGATTTTGATGTTTCAAGCAACAGGAATGAATCTGACTTTCCCAGGATGAGAGGATCCTTTAATTCATATCTTCAGGTACATAGAGTGGAATCTTTGAACGTGGGACCACTGGGTTTCTCTTCTTGTGCCTGAACTCACCCTGGCTCCTTCTTCCTCCTGGTAGTGGGGGCGATAAAGGGAGTTGAGTATGTAGAAGGCATTGCCTCTATGGAGAAGCCGTGAGTTCTGAATTAATAAATTTAATTATTTACTTATTTATGAATTAATAAATACCATTTAAAAAATCTGATGACGGAAAAGAAAGCCTCCATATTGATGAAGGAGTCTGGTACCATTTTTTCTTCTGAAATATGTTTTAATCAGAGTCCACTGTTGAACTACAGTGCCTCAAAGACAAATGTTAAAGAGAATTAATGACTGACCAAGAGTAGGTCCCAAATTACATTGTCACCTCACCCAGCATTTCCAGTAGGCCTGAATGTTTTTTATGGTATTTGTTAAGTGTTTACTATGTGCCAGGCACTGTTATAATTGCCCGGGTAAATACAAGTTTATCGCATTGGAAACAGACCCTGAGCCATGGGGCTCACAGTCTAAATTGGAGGGAGGAGGATTTAATCCCCGTTTTCCACTTGAGGTAAGAGAGGCATAGTGAAGTTAAGTGACTTGCCCAGGGTTGCATATTGTCCTCTCTATTTTAAATGGGTCTATGAAAAGCACCTTTCATTCTGCCTACTAATTCCACTGGTGAAGGTGAAAGTAGAAGGGACTTTCTAAAATTTTAGTCATTAAAGAAAATCCTTAGGAGATTTTACCGTGTGGGATAAAGCCCCTGGAAAAATACTCAGTATTGAGGAAATCATATGCCTGAGGAGATTTCTAAGAAGGCAGGTTTTCTGAAATACCTCCTGTCTCTAAGTTTGGCTGAAACATCTTATAATCTTCCGTATTGTTGGGCTTAATTTCCCCATCTGTTCAGGGAACAAATATCTTTTTACTGGAAAAGGATGGAAGAAGACTCTTCCTTGAAACCTTGCCTTATCTAGTTTTCTTTTCTGTTAGTATCAGGTGCCTTCAAAACCATGGGCTTCTTGCTTCTACACAGGGCATCAAAACAGTTGATAATCGTATTTTGATGATAAGAAGCAGCATGGAGTAGTGGATAGAGCAGAGGCCTGGGAGTCAGAAGATCATGGGTTCTAATTCCGGCTCAGCCACTTGTCTGCTACGTGATCTTGGGCACATCACTTCATTTTCTGTGCCGAATTTCCTTATCTAGAAAATGGGGACTGAGACTGTGAGCCTCACATGGGATGGGTCTCTGTCCAACTCGATTTCCTTGTATCCACCTCACTGTTTATAAAGTACCTGGTACATAGTAGTGCTTAACAAATGCCATCATTATTATTCTATGCCTCAAGGGCAATATCTCAAATATGATTTTCATGTTCTCCTCCTAGGAAAGAATAAGAAGAAATTCTTGGAACATCCATCCCTGAAGAATGAATCAACGACTTGGTTTACCCACTTTCAAGTGCACCAGGGAACTGGAGAAAGAAAATTGCACTATGGTGACTGAATTCATTCTCCTAGGATTCTCGGATCACTCTGAACTGCTGCTCTTCCTCTTCCTGGTATTCTTAGTCATGTACAGTATCACAGCGGTGTGTAATCTGGGCATAATGCTTTTGATCAAGATCAGCTCCCAAGTCATACACCCATGTACTTTTTCCTCAGTCATCTGTCATTTGTGGATCTCTGCTAATCCACCACTATCGTGCCCAAGATGTTGACCAACATCTTAACACAGGACCATGTCATTTCCTACCCAGGATGTTCGGTACAGTTTTACTTGTTCTGCACTTGTGTGGTCACTAAGGTCATCTTGCTGGCACCGTGGCTCAGTGGAAAGAGCCCGGGCTTTGGAGTCAGAGGTCATGGGTTCAAATTCCGGCTCCACCAATTGTCAGCTGTGTGATTTTGGGCAAGTCATTTAACTTATCTGTGCCTCAGTTACCTCATCTGTAAAATGGGGATTAAGACTTTGAGCCCCACGTGGGACAACCTGATCACCTTGTAACCCCCCAGTGCTTAGAAAAGTGCTTTGCACATAGTAAACACTTAACAAATACTATTATTATTATTACTATTGTTGACGACTTACATTCGCTTTGTGGCCGTGTTACCATTGCTATATATGGTCACCATGTCCCCAGAACTGTATCCATTCATTCATTCAATCATATTTATTGAATGCTTACTGTGGGCAGAGCACTGTACTAAGCGCTTGGGAAGTACAAGTCAGCAACATATACAGACGGTCCCTACCCAACAACAGGCTCACAGTCTAGAAGGGGGAGACAGACAACAAAACAAAACATGTAGACAGGTATCAAAACCGTCAGAATAAATAGAATTATAGCTATATGCACATCATTAACAAAATAGAGTAGTAAATATGTACAAGTAAAATAAATAGAGTAATAAATTTGTACAAATATATTAAAATGCTGTGGGGAGGGGAAGGAGGTAGGGTTGGGGGGAATGGGAAGGAGGAGAGGAAAAAGGGGGCTCAGTCTGGGAAGGACTCCTGGAGGAGGTGAGCTCACAGTAGGGCTTTGAAGGTAGGAAGAGAGCTAGCTTGGCGGATGTGTGGAGGGAGGGCATTCCAGGCCAAGGGTAGGACGTGGGCCAGGGGTCGACAGTGGGACAGGCGAGAACGAGGCACAGTGTGGAGGTTAGTGGCAGAGGAGTGCAGGGTGCGGGCTGTGCTGTAGAAGGAGAGAAGGGAGGTGACGTAAGAGTGGGCGAGGTTATGGGGAGCCTTGAAGCCGAGAGTGAGGAGTTTTTGCTTGATTCGTAGGTTTACAGGCAGCCCTTGGAGATTTTTGAGGAGGGGAGTGACATGCCCAGAGAGTTTCTGTACAAAGGTAATCCGGGCAGCAGAATGAAGTGTAGACTGAAGTGGGGAGGAGACAGGAGGATGGGAGATCAGAGAGGAGGCTGATGTAGTAATCCAGTCAGGATAGGATGAGAGATTGAACCAGCAAGGTAGCCGTTTGGATAGAGAGGAACGGGCGGATCTTGGCGATGTTGTGGAGGTGAGACTGACAGGTTTTGGTGATGAATTGGCTGTGTGGGGTGAATGTGGTTGCGGGCTTATGAGACAGGACGGATAGTAGTGCCATCTAAAGTGATGGGAAAGTCATTGACAGGACAGGGTTTGGGAGGGAAGGTAAAGAGCTCAGTCTTGGACATACTGAGTTTTGGATGCCAGGCAGACATCCAGATGGAGATGTCCTGAAGGCAGGAGGATACACTAGCCTGGAGGGAGGGAGAGAGAGCAGGGACGGAGCTATAAACAGCAGGTGACTGGGTCATACTTTTGTGGCATGGTGTTCCACGATTCACACATGCTTAGCCCTTAAAGTATCTTTCTTCTATTGTAAAAACGTGAACCACATTTTCTGTAACCTACCCCCTCCTATCATTGCCCTGCTCTGAGGTAAGCCTGAACAAGCTGTTACTGCTCACGGTGGCCGGCTTTAATGATATCAGTACCATTTTGATCATTCTTATCTCTTATAGGTTCATCCTCAACACCACCCTGAGAATCCCTTCAGCTACGGGCAGGCGTCGAGCCTCGCACCTGTGCCTCTCACTTCACAGCCATCACCGTCTTCTACAGGACCAGTTTCTTCATCTACTGCCGACCTCATACAGGCAAGACCATAGACACAGACAACGTGGCCCCTGTGTTGTACACCGTTATGATCCCCATGCTGAACCCCATGATATACAACCTGAGGAACAAAGATGTGAAACATGCTCTGAGGAAGTGAATTGGATCACCCCTTTCTCCTCAACACGCTATCTAACCTTGGCTTCACAAGGTTGTGAAGCCAACTCCGTCCTCTCTTGCTTCTCCTGTTATATCTCCGGCCGTTCATTCTCAGTCTCCTAAAAAGGGCTCCTCCTCACCCTCCCATCCCCTTACTCTAGAGGTTCCTCAATGGTCAGGTTTTGGTCCCCTTCTGTTCTCTATCTACATTCACTCCCTTGGTGAACTCACTTGCTCCCATGTCTTCAGCTATCTTCTCTACGATGATGACACACAAATCTTCACCTCCGCCCCTGCTCTCTCTCCCTCCCTCCAGGCTCTTATCTCCTCCTGTCTTCAGGACATCTCCATCTGGATGTCTGCCCGCAATCTAAAACTCCATAAATCCAAGACTTACCCTTATCTTCCCTCCCAATCCCTGTCCTCTCCCTGATTTTCCCGTCACTGTTATCAGCACTGTCATCCTTTCCGTCTCACAAACCTGAAACTTTGCTGTTATCCTCGACTCCGCTCTCTCGTTCACCCGACACATCCAATCCATCACCAAACCCTGTTAGTCTCACCTCCACAACATCGTCAAGATCCGCCATTTCCTCAAACCGCTACCTTGCTGGTTCA
The DNA here is from genome assembly GCF_015852505.1 of Tachyglossus aculeatus. NCBI lineage: Eukaryota > Metazoa > Chordata > Mammalia > Monotremata > Tachyglossidae > Tachyglossus > Tachyglossus aculeatus. The sequence continues at coordinate 7,508 of NW_024044841.1, read as the reverse complement.
ATCTCTCATCCTATCCCCACTGGATTACTGCATCAGTCTCCTCTCTAATCTCCCATCCTCCTGTCTCTCCCCACTTCAGTTTATACTTCACTCTGCTGCCCAGATTACCTTTGTACAGAAAGGCTCTGGGCATGTCACTCCATCACGTCGCCCCCTCCTACTTCACCTCCCTTCTCCACTTCTACAGCCCAGCCTGCACCCTCCACTCCTCTGCCGCTAACCTCCTCACTGTGCCTCGTTCTCACCTGTCCCACCTTCGACCCTCAGCCCACGTCCTTCCCCTGGCCTGGTATGCCGTTCCTCCACACATGCGCCAAGCTAGCTCTCGTCTTCCCTTCAAAGCCCTACCGAGAGCTCATCTCCTCCAGAAGGCCTTCCCAGACTGAGCCTCCTTTTTTCTCTCCTCTTCCCCATCCCCCCACCCAGCTACTTCCCCTCCCCATAGCACTTTTATATATTTGTACAGATTAACTACTCTATTTATTTTACTTGTACATATTTACTATTCTATTCATTTTGTTAATGTTGCACATATAGCTATAATTCTCTTTGTTCTGACGGTTTGGACACCTGTCTACATGTTTTGTTTTGTTGTATGGCTCCCCCTTCTAGACTGTAAGCACGTTGTTGGGTAGGACCTGTCTCTATATTGTTGCTGACTTGTACTTCCCAAGCGTATAGTACAATGCTCTGCACACAGTAAGCTCTCAATAAATACACTTGAATGAATGAATGAATGAACCAACTGAATTCCTAAGTCAAGCACCCAAACAAAGAAAACCTTTTCATTGTAGGTAGGACCATGGCCCAGTTCAAAGGGCATGGGTCTGGGAGTCAGAGAACCTGGGTTATAATCTCAGCTCTGCACATTTAGCTGCTGTGACCGTGAGCAAGTCACTTAATTTAACTGTGCATCTGCAAAATGGTGATTCAGCTCCTGTTCTCCCTCTTCAGACTGTGAGCCCCATAATGAGACTTGATGATCTGCCCGGGCTCTGTCCTTAAATGTGTTACTTTCCCTTAACCCCTGTTAAATTTCTTTCATGAAACGCTTCCTAAAGGGTCAAGTTTACCTTCAATTCTATTTCAATTTACCAAATGATAACCCCTCCTAAAAGCATGATATGCACAACCAGATCTGATAAACTGAATTGAGAAGCAGTGGACAAGCTGCTCAGGCCTGGGGGTCAGAAGGACCTGGGTTCTAATCCCAGTTCTGCCACTTGTCTGCTGTGTGACCTTGGGCAAGTCACTTTACTTCTCTGTGTCTCTGTTACCTCATCTGTAAAATGAGATTAAGACTGCTAGCCCTATGTGGTAAATGGACTGCACAACCTGATTAGCTTGTAGCTACCCCAGGGCTTGGTAGAGTGCCTAGCTCAAAGTATTCACTTAATGAATACCATTAAAAAAAGTCCGATAATAGGAACTGAATAAATGATAGATCTCTAGATGTTCCTATTCAAGGAGCTTGATTTTATTTTCTTTTGGAATCAGAAGGATACTTTCTTTGTGCTCTCTTGGATAGAGAAAATTATTAGATGTGACTTCACTTACGGTTTTGTTTCAAAACTCAGGACTGATAATTGGATTTTCAGCAATGGCCAGCATCTGTTTAAATACAAATGAGGGAGTATTCCCTAAAATAACAGGAAATAATCTTGGAAAAAGGAGTGGATCAGAAGCATAGGAAGTTGCCAGATTAATATATATATATATATATATATATATATATATATATATAATGAATCAACCCAACCTTCAACTCCCGGGAACTTCTAAAGCATTCTTTTCTGATCTTCTATTCAAAATTTTAAAATGAAATAATAGACATTAATACATATCAATAAATATATAATGCTATACAACTTTGGCCTCATGCTCTGCAAACAATATGTCTTCAATAAATAGCATTACTTGTTTAAGAAAATATCTAATTTTATATGACGAGCACTTAGCATGTCATCTCTTGCTAGTCTTTTACCCTCTGGATTTGTTCTAGTGTTGTCCATTTTTACTGTGGAAACAAGGAATAGGTCTCTGACACTCCTCCATGGACTTTCCATATGCGCACAATATCCTGTGCACACTGTGAGTCCTCAGGAAATAATAAAGTTGGGAATGTGCTAGGTGACAGTGCATAAGCAAAGTCATTGACTTTCTACCTCAATTAAAAAGTCGCCTTCACAAATCAGAGCCTGTCATATCCTTGGAAGTAATCTTTTTACCTAGAATTCTCTTCAGGACACCTTTCACCTCTTCATCCCTAAGACTGTAGATCAGGGGATTTAGCATGGGAGTGAAGACTGTCTAGGAGAGAGAAAGCAGCTTCTTGGTCTCAAGTGAGTAGGAGGATTTGACTCAGAAATAGGTCGAACCCGCAGCCCCAAAGAGCAGCTAGACCACAATGAGGTGGGGCGAGCACGTGGAGAAGGCTCTGTGACGTCCCTCACTGGAGGACATTTTAAGAATAGTGACGAGGACGTTGATGTAAGATACAATGATCAATCCAAAGGGCAGCATCAGGAAGATAACAGTCGCAGTTCATTCATTCATTCATTCAATCGTGTTTATTGCGTGCTTACTGTGTGAAGAGCACTGTACTAAGCGCTTGGGAAGTACAAGTTGGCAACATATAAAGACGGTCCCTACCCAACAACGGGCTCACAGTCTAGAAGGGGGACACAGACAACAAAACAAATCATGTGGACAGATGTCAAGTTGTCAGAACAAATAGAATTAAAGCTAAATGCACATAATAAACAAAATAAATAGAATAGTAAATATGTACAAGTAAAATAAAAAGAGTAATAAATCTATACAAACATCTATACAGGTGCTGTGGGGAGAGGAAGGAGGTAGGGCAGGGGGTCTGGGAAGGAGGAGAGGAAAAAGGAGGCTCAGTCTGGCAAGACCTCTTGAAGGAGGTGAGCTCTCAGTAAGACTTTGAAGGGAGGAAGAGAGCTAGCTTGGCCGATGTGTGGAGGGAGGGTCTTCCAGGCCAGGGGGAGGACTTGGGCCGGGGGTCGACGGCGGGACAGGCAAGAACGAGGTACAGTGAGGAGGTTAGCGGGAAAGGAGCGGAGGGTGCAGGCTGAGCTGTAGAAGAACAAAATGGAGGTGAGGTAGGAGGGGGCGAGGTGATGGAGAACCTTTAAAGCCGAGAGTGAGGAGTTTTTGCTTGATGCGTAGGGTGACAGGTGGCCACAGGAGATTTTTGAGGAGGGGAGTAACATGCCCAGAGCGTTTCTGTACGAAGGTGATCCGGGCATCAGCATGAAGTATAGACTGAAGTGGGGAGATACAGGAGGATGGGAGATCAAAGAGGGGTTGATGTGGTAATCTAGTTGGGATCAGATGAGAGATTGAACCAGCAAGGTAGCGGTTTGGATGGAGAGGAAAGAGGGGATCTTGGAGATGTTGTGGAGGTGAGACCGGCAGGTTTTGGTAATGGATTGGGTGAGAGGGGTGAACGAGAGAGCAGAGTCGAGGGTGACACCAAGCTTGTGGGATTGTGAGACAGGAAGGATGGTAGTGTCATCTACAGTGATGGGAAAGTCAGGAAGAGGAGAGGGCTTGGGAGAGAAGATAAAGAGTTCAGTCTTGGACATATTGAGTGTTAATTGGCGGGCAGACATCCAGATGAAGATGTCCTGAAGGAAGGAGGAGACCCGAGCCTGAAGGGAGAGAGAGAGAGCAGGGGCAGAGATGTAGATTTGGATGTCATCAGCATAGAGACGATAGTTGAAGCCGTGGGAGCGAATGAGGTCACCAAGGGAGTGAGTGTAGATAGAGAACAGAAGGGGAACAAGAACTGACCCTTGAGGAACCCCTACACTACGGGGATGGGAGGGGAGGAAGAGCCCGCAAAGAGACTGAGAATGAACGGCCGAAGAGATAAGAGGAGAGCCAGAAGAGGAAGTGTCGAAAGCAGCTGAGAGGTCGAGGAGGATTAGTATAGAGTAGGAGCCGCTGGATTTGGCAAGAAGGAGGTCATTGGTGACCTTTGATAGGGCAGTTTCGGTGTAGTGTAGGGGACAGAAGCCAGATTGGAGAGGGTCAAGGAGAGGGTTGGCATTGAGGAATTAGAGGCAGCAAGTATAGGCGACTCGTTCTAGGGTTTTGAAATGGAAGGGTAGGAGGGACAAAGGGCGATACCTAGAAGGGACAGTGGGGTCAAGAAAGGGTTTTTGTTTAGGATGGGGGACACGTGGTCATGCTTGAAGGCAGAGGGGAAGGAACCAGTGGAGAGTGAGTGGATGAAGATGGAAGTTAAGGAAGGGGTGAGAGATTTCATAAGATGAGAAGGAATGGGGTCTGAAGCACAGGTGGATGGAGTAGCACTTGAGAGGAGGGAGAAGATCTCATCTGAAGGTACTGCTGGGAAGGATGGGAGAGTAGTGGAAGGGGTTAAGAACGGGGGGGTTGGAGAAGAGGGAGGAGTGACTTTGGGGAGCTCAGACCTAATGGAGTTAATTTTACTAATGATGTAGGAGGCCAGATGGTTGGGGGTGAGGGATGGATGAGGGGGAGGAACAGGGGGCCTGAGAAAGGAGTTAAATGTACGGAAGAGCTGAAGGAGATGATGGGCATGGGTGTTAATAAGGGAGGAGAAATAGTTTTGCCTGGCAGAGAAGAGGGCAGTGTTAAGGCAGGAAAGGATAAACTTGAAGTGAACAAGGTTGGCTTGGTGTTTAGACTTTTCGCCAGCAGCGTTCAGCAGCTCGAGTATAAGAGTGAAGGAGGCAGGCAGTGGCAGTGATCCAAGGCTGTGGGTTAGTGGTACGAGAGCAGCTAAGGGAAAGGTGAGCAAGCGAGTTGAGTTGAGAAGAGAGGGTAGAGTTGAGAGCAGTAATCTCGTCATCAAGATTGGGTAGAGAGGAAAAGGAGGCGAGGTGGGGTGTGATGTGCTGAGAAAGATAGATGGGGTCGAGAGAGCGGAGGTCTCTGTGAGGTAGTAATATGGATTTACAGAGGAGAGGAGTGAGTGAGGAGGTAGGTGAGAAGGTTGTGAACAGAGAGAGGCATTTCAGAGTTGATGAGGGTGGAGATGATGAGGTCGAGGGTGTGACCAAGTTGGTGAGTGGGTGAGGTGGGGTGGAGCAGGAGGTTGGCAGGGCAAAGAGAGATAGAAGGTGGGCAGGAGAGGAGTCACCGGGGACATCCATGTGGATGTTGTATCTCCGAGAATCAGAGTGGTCATGGAAAAGGAGAGAAGGAAGGTGAGAAACGGGTCAAAATCGTTAAAGAAGTTGGAGGTGGGGCCGGGGGGGTGCGTGGCAGATGACGGCTACAAGAATCTGGAGGGGGTGGTAGAGGCGAATAATGTGGGCTTAAAGGAGGGGAAGAAAAGGGAAGGTTAGACTGTGAGCCCACTGTTGGGTAGGGACTGTCTCTATATGTTGCCAACTTGTACTTCCCAAGCGCTTAGTACAGTGCTCTGCACACAGTAAGTGCTCAATAAATACGATTGATGATGATGGAGGAGGGATAGTGCGAAAGCGACATTGGGGAGCGAGAAGGAAACCGACACCTCCTCCTTTTCCGGTGAGTCTAGGGGAGTGTGAGAAGAAGAGGCTTCCACTGGAGAGAGCAGCAGAAGAGACCGTGTAATCCGGAGAGAGCCATGTTTCGGTTAGGGCGAGGAGGAGTACAGAGCTGTAAAGGAATAGGTCCAGAATGAAAGGGAGCTTACCTATAATGGAGAAGCGTTCCAAAAGCCACACCTGGCAGCAGCTGTGGAAGGAGGGGAGGGAGGGCTCCCCTCTCCTCTGCTTGATAAAATTACTTCTTCATCCTTATTGACACCCATGCCCATTACCTTCACCAGTTATTCCAGATGTTTAACTCCCTCTTTTATCGCTTGGCCCCCTGCCTCCCCCATCCTTCACCCCGAAAGACCTGGCCACCTACCTTATTGAGATAATTAAAACCATCAGGCATGATCTCCCTAAAATCTTTCCTGACCCTTCTTCAACTCTCCCATCTTTCCCAACCGCACCTTAAAAGGAGGTCTCCTGCATTTTTTCAAATATCGACCTCCTCCATCTGTGCATACAACCCCATCCTTTCACACCTTTTCAAAACACTTGCCCCTTCCCTTGTTCTCTCCCTAACGCCAACTTCAACTCTCCAAGTGGCTTTTTTGCCACTACCTTCAAAAGTACCCATTTCTCACCTATCCTAAAAAGGTCTCTTAGCCCCACAGCTCCCTCCAGTTATCGCACCAACTCCTCCCTTCCTCTCCAAAACCCTTGAGTGAGTGGTTTAGATCTGCTGGGCTTCAAGGCTCTCCATCACCTCGCCCCCTCCTACCTCACCTCCCTTCTCTCCTTCTACTGCCCAGCCCGCACCCTCCGCTCCTCCACCACTAATCTCCTCACTGTACCTCGCTCTCGCCTGTCCCGCCATCGACCCCCGGCCCACGTCATCCCCCGGGCCTGGAATGCCCTCCCTCTGCCCATCCGCCAAGCTAGCTCTCTTCCTCCCTTCAAGGCCCTGCTGAGAGCTCACCTCCTCCAGGAGGCCTTCCCAGATTGAGCCCCTTCTTTCCTCTCCCCCTCGTCCCCCTCTCCATCCCCCCGCCTTACCGCCTTCCCCTCCCCACAGCACCTGTATATATGTATATAGGTTGTACATATTTATTACTCTGTTTATTTATTTATTTATTTATTTTACTTGTACATTTCTATCCTACTTATTTTATTTTGTTGGTATGTTTGGTTCTGTTCTCTGTCTCCCCCTTTTAGACTGTGAGCCCACTATCGGGTAGGGACTGTCTCTATGTGATGCCAATTTGTACTTCCCAAGCGCTTAGTACAGTGCTCTGCACATAGTAAGCGCTCAATAAATACGATTGATTGATTGATTGATTGATTGCTATCTCAAGTTCCTCTTCTCCAATTCTCTCTCCTTGACCCCCCTCCAATCTAGCTTCCAACCCCTTCACTCCATAGAAATTGCCCTCTCAAAAGTCACCGGTGATGTCCTTCTTTCCAAATCCAATGATGTATACTCCATCCTAATCCTCCTCGACCTCTCAGCTACTTTCAACACTGGCGACCTTCCCCTTCTGTGAACATTATCCAACCTCATCTTCACTGACACTGTCCTCTCCTGGTTCTCCTCCTAGCTCTCTGGTTGCTCATTCTCAATCTCTTTCATGGGCTCCTCCTCTGCCTCCCACCCACTAATTGTTGTGGGGTCCCTCAAGGTGCAGTTCTGGGTCCTCTTCTATTTTCCATCTACTCCCACTCCCTTGGAGAACTCCTTAGCTCCCATGGCTTCAACTACCACCTCTATGCGGTTGATTCCCAAATCTACATCTCCAGTTCTGATCTCCCTCCCTCTCTGCAGTCTCATATTTTCTCATGCTTCAGGACATCTCTACTTGGTTATCCCGTTGTAACCTCAAACAGATATCATCTTCCCACTCAAACATTGTCCTTCTACTGACTTTCCCATCATTTTGTAGATGCCACATAGTCTCTCTTTCAACCTACATATGC